>NC_038255.2:3314935-3330798 GCF_000004515.6 Glycine max | reverse complement strand
TGGATATTTTGTGTTGTGCAACAAGATGCAGATCGATGTAATTTTTTTTCGTGGGTTGATGAAGACATTGATGTTGGTACAACTGAAATAGGTAGAATAGAACCAATACCAGACTTTGGTCTAAGGTTGAGACGGAAGATTCTGTAAAGAGAAGTTAGGGTTTTAACATTTTGGGGAAAAAGATGATCAGCTAAATTATGTCATTTTAGTTCCTTTAATGTCAATTTAATCCCTCCTTACGTGACAAGTAGAATAAACTAATGTGAAAGTGTCACGTGTGCGTCCAGGTGACACTTAACGTGCCACATCACACATTTACTAACGGTGTTAAGAGACTACTAACGACAGGGACTAACGTGGCAAACGAAATATAAAGTCAATGATCATTTTGACATTTTTTAAATCTCAGGGACCAAATTGACAACACCTCCAAAAGTGAGGGACTAATTTGGTACTTTACTCATACTTTTAATCTTTAAATTTTGACAAATTATTTTTTAGTCTCTTACATAATGAATTGATATTTTATGTCAATTTTTATCACTTTTGTGATAATTTTAAAATGTAATTTAAAATGAATCAATATTATGATTTATTTTGAAAAATCAATCAATTTTCTTGTCAAACTAGTTTCAACAACTTTGAAAATAAGTACAAAAATTAATCTTTAGTATCAAAATTAGTTTTAAACAAGACTTAATTAGTGTTTTAGTTTCTGAATTTGGAAAATGTGGTTTTTTAGTCCTTAATTTAATATTATTTTTCATGAATTTTGACAAATTATTTTTTTTATTCTCTGGTATAATAAATTGATATTTTATAATAATTTTTATCTATCATGAATTAATTTATATTTTTTAACTGCTTGAATTTGTATTTTAAAGCAGTCAGCTAAAAAACTATTACAAAGTATTAAAAATCATCATAAAGTACTATTATCAATTTATTATGTCAAATACTAAAAAAATATTTTTGAATTTTAAAAATTAGAAAAAAAAATATACCTCACAAATTTGGAGACTAAAATAATAATTAAGTCTTAAAAATGAGTTTTAATCTTTAAAGGAGTGCTTAGAGGATTTACTCTTAAATGAAAGCATTTTAAGAGTTATTTTTTTAATGATAATATTTTTAGGAGTCATTTTTAGTCTTGTTAAGTTACATATCCTGTCCACCTTTCAAACCATCTTATTTGCCCTTTGAAGTTTTAACATTTGGTATTTGCACCACAAAGTAGATAGATTTATTATAAAAATTACAAAAATAGATAGAAATTTCATATTACAGATCAAACAAAAGCATAGATTCAGCTTTAAACTTTCCTAAATTACTTCGAAGCTTGAAGGACTGTTAAGTTACACACTGCCTCACACCCCCAACTTCGTATCCCATTGCCCAGAGGCTCTTCGCTATGCGAAGGTATGGGAGAGGGATATTGTACGCAGTCTTACCCTTGCATATGCAAAGAGGCTGTTTCCGGATTCGAACCCATGACCAACAAGTCACCAAGACACAACTTTACCGCTGCACCAAGGCACAACTTTACCGCTGCACCAGGGCTCGCCCTCTGCCTCACACCCCCAACAATCATTAATTTTTTTTTTAAAAAAAAAAAAGCGGTTCATGCTTATTTTTCAATAACTTATCAGTTTGTTCAAAGGGAATGCCAAATCAGAAAAAAAAAAGAGAGAGAATTTTGTTATAAAACTGAAAAAAATAAATATAAAGTTACTAAATTTGAAGAGCCGACAGACAAGTACTGGTTTTAAAACATGAGGTGAGAAGAACCACTTAGCGGAAGTGTATATAAAGAAATGTGTTTGACGGGATGATGTTAATATTTCTCTTATAATTTAACAGTAAAATAATTTTATAAATTTAATGTTAATGCCATGGTTAATTTATGATATTTTCTTTTAAAAATTAAATTTATATTTATTATTTTTATGAATTAATTTATCATCATATTATATTTTTAAAAACAAATTTAACTATTTATCCAAAAAAAAATTCTGATGCTGCAACTTGATAGATGGACCAGTGTTTCATCAATGGCTACAAGTTCTCACGTCCCTTAAAATTACGCTGCTGCGAACATTAAAACCAAATTAAAAGTGATTCTTAAAGTGCCTCAAGATAAGAAGCCAATTTGAATTGCCGCAGCAATGTCAACTCATAAAAGTGGGTTTTGAACTTTTGATGTACTTGAAGTTAACTCCAAACACATTATTACAGATGAGATTCAAGAAATACTTATCTGTTTTACCGTCAATTTCACTTTTTTCTCAAAAAATGTCAAGAACACTCTCTTAATAAACTTTTCCTACACACTCTTTACTAGGGAGCAAAATTGAGATGTATTAAATGGGGAGCTAATTAATTAAAACCAATAGGACAACGAAACCCATATGAACTTCACCCAAAAAAAAATGTCAGTAAATTTTCCTTTACTATGGAACAATCGGTATATGCAAAGGCCAAACCTAACTAATTGCTCTAAATTCTAAATTACCCAACATTGCAGTTTGTTTCAATTTCACATTATCACTCTAACTTTAAAAAAATCACACTTTCAATAGCCTAATTTGCTACCTTACCTTAATCCATCTTGCACTAAGGCAACTATATTCATTATCATAAAATATTAGACGTAATGTAATATAAAACTTTTTCATACATATAAGAAATTAATATGATATGCTAGTAAAAAGCTTATCACAGCAGTTGTTATAAACACTAATCAACTTGACATTTTCTCAACTGAATTTCTAAGGTTATCAAAAAAGAACTTACACATAACAAGATCGAAGACTGTTGGAGTTTAACCAGAACCGGGGTCAAGAACAGCGTGGTTAAAACCTGCACGCTCAAGTCCCCGTGCTTACTTATGAACACATTCCCAACATCACCCACCTGCTTCATCCAATCTACCAAGTTTAACAGTTGATTCAAATCAGGCACCTGAATTGGAAGTGGAAATTAGACGAGAGTAAAAAGACTCAAATATCCATTGATTCATCTTCTTTATAAACAAATACAAACACAACTACACATCAGCTGCAATGAGCTGTAAACAAACAACAAAACATAACTGAATAAAATTAACCTGAATAAACTAGTGACTAATTGCTGACTCAAGTAATGTCTAACTAATCTTAATCAAATCAAACAATTGCAAACTCAAAAGAAATAACTCGGATAGGTTGATCTATTCCTAAACTGTAAATTAGAATCCTCAATTTGGAGAGTAGAGTCTCATTCTCTCAATTAAGTATTCTCAATAGTCTCTCCTCTCTCCTTGATAGAATATTTTACTATTGTAATAACAAAAAAAAAATATTGAGCTTATTGTACTTACCAAAATCTGAAGCTGTCGCATGTCAGGATAGACATAGTTAAGGTGGGTTCCTGAATTTCGCGCGTTGGATTGAGAGTGGTCTTTGTTAGGAGGATAAGAGGAGGGACTTATAAAACAAAAGACTCCAACGCTCAAGTAAGTATATGAGTTAGGAGAGTATAGAAAATAAGTATATGAGCAGGTGTGTTCGTGTCAAGTGAGTACGAATGAACATGTGTGTTGTTGTATGCTCGTAGGTGTCTAGAGAGTAGAGGGAACCTGATACTTATAGTGTGGAGATAGAGCAACGAGTCCTTGTTGATAAGGACTGTTACAATGATGTAACAACTCTTGCAGATAATTATTGACTTGTAGATAATAGCCAGTAGATAAAAGTAGCTTATAGATAATGTTAGGGATAATGCATAGCTTAGAGATAGAAACTAGTAGATAATTGTTACTTATAGATAATGTGCAGCTTTGCAGATAATTGAATACCTGACAAGAGATAAAGATATGACATTATATTTAAATAATAAGAGGTTAGAGATAACCTGTTGGTTGGGGAGCTCGGCTGGTAAGGACTAGGTGTCGGTTCTCTGTGCCAAAACTGACATGGAGAGTTGACGTGTGTAATGGAGTGTCACGTTGCATGATACATGTACTTTGTGGACCTTGGACAATACATAAGCCCCCTTAGCTCTAAGCCGACTTACGGGCGAAAGAGGTTGTTCAATGTTGAAGGTAATTATCTCGTGTCGAGGGAGTTCTTTTGGTGTTCAGGATAATAGCCTTGACAAGTAGGAGAGTGACGAATTGGTCGAGCCCCCAAGCATGGACAAGTTTCATTCGGTATCGAGAGTGGTGGCCTTGACAAGAGTGAGAGTTAAGGTCTATTAAGCTTGTTAAGCCCCCCCAGTCTGGACAAGTGTTGTTTGGGCTGCTTCTGTTAAGTTGTCTGGGGTGGACATACTTTTGGTTTTGCAGGCGAGGTCTGACATGTCAGGTGAGTAAAGCCTCTGTATTTGATAACTTTGTCCTTTTCTGACCATTGAAGAACACATTGAAGACAAATGTTACATTTTGTTTGTTGATGCAGGCGTGTGCAGCGCACGCACAACACTCCTACATACGTATCACTCGTGGAGTGGGCATGTATTGGAGACATGATGTGTGGGTGAGTGGGGTTGCGTTGTGGTGCGAAAAATTAGGGCACCACTTCAGCTCTCGTCAGATATCGAAGAGTTCGTTTCCTCTTTAAATGGAGTAGACGCTTGATTTATAGCCACCATCACTTTGAATTTTTGTCTTCTTCCTCCCGAAATCTCTTTGCTTTCATGCTTGCTTCTTGTAATTCCCTTTCTTCTTCCTTCGCCTTCTTCGATACTTCAAGGTATTTTTTCTTTGATTATGTCTTCATTTCTATTTGACTCTGCCACCAACATGGGTGACAATGATTCTAAGGGTTCGATTCAGCAACCCCTGATGGACCAGGAGGTCATTTTCCATTGGCAGACCCTCCTCGGAGAATACTGACCACGGTGCCTCTGATGATAAATCCTCTTCCTCAAAGAGGTTGAGGGTTTCACGTCATACTGGTGGAGGTACCCCTCATCTCCACGGAAAGGCGTGACTTTTCGTTGCTTCCCCAACCAGGAAGCCTATTCCGGTCATTGTGATTCTACCTCCTTTTGTTTCTGGGGAAGCAAGGAAGAGCGGTGGGGATGTTAGGGCTTCTCCCCGCGTGCAACGTAACCATAGTGTTGGGTCACCATCGTTCCCACCTACCATTGCTGGCTATGAGTAGGTGAGGGACGATGTTATGGTGTATAAGTCCTTTTTCACCTCTGCGGCGAGTGTCACTGCTTTGCAACGCCAAGTGAAGCTGACAAACCTTGAGGACTCCTACAAGATAGTCATACATGCTAGCGAAAGTGATGACTTCCCTTTCTTGATGGTTACGTCGAGCAACCTGCCATTCTTCTTCATGTACAGGTTCTTGTTTGAGATCTTGGGTCTCGTTCTTGAACTTAAAAATTTCTTTCATCTAGATGTAGTCTTTGGCTCGTTCGTGCAACTCGTCCATGCTACTAGGGTTTTTTTTCATAGACTGCCTGCAAATTTGCCAGGCCATAAAGCGAGGAGCATGGAGTGTAATGCTACCTCTTGGTTGAGATTGCAGATCTGAACGGCAATGTGTCCAAACCTATCCATGAATTTTCTGATAGATTCATCATCTACTTGTCACAGGCTGGTCAGTGCAGTAAATATCATATGATGTGACTGACTAGTTGCATATTATGCATTGAAATGCTTGACAAGAGTGTCGAAGTTGTCGATGGACCTTGGAGGGAATCCACCGTATCAGGACAATGTTGCCCCTTTGAGGGACGCGGGGAAGACAAGACACATGATTGCATCGTCATTGGTGTACATACTTTCCTGGGTTAGGAAAACATCCAAAGGTTCATCCGAGTCAGTGGTCCCATCATACCGCTTCAGGTTGAGTGATTTCCAACCTAGGGTATGCCAACTTCCATGATGTGGTCGACAAAGGGGCATCGATGAATAGCCTGCCCTGTAGGACGGTGCATGTGGGAGAGACTTGGATCATCTTGAGTGTTAACTATGCTTCAAGGGTGTGATTCTTCTTGAGTGCACTCAGAAAATGTATGAGTAGAGTGCTCGTCTACCTGGGGGCATCTGAAATGAGTCTCAAACTGATCATGGTCAGCCTTTAGCCTTCTCAGCTCCTCCTCATGGGGTTGCTCCATCTCTGCGATGAGGTTTTGGAGTTGTTGGAGAGTATTAATATCTGGCATGACAATTGCAAGAGGATTGGAGCCTTCAAATGGGGTCTTGTATCTAAGGTCAGACCACGTGCTAACCATGGGTGAAAAGGAAAGAGAGAGATAATGAGAGACCACGAGGTATGTTTTACCGTGGCTCCATAGAGGGTGCCAAATGTACTTTCCAAAATTTGGAGTTTGATGCACGTCAGGGTGAACGAGGCTAAGGTGGGCTCTTGGACTTTGCACGTTGGATTGGGAGTGACCTTTGTTAGGAGGACAAGGGGGGAACCTGTAAAATAAAGGACATTGACGTCAAGTAAGTATATGAGTTAGAAGAGTATAATGAATAAGTATATGAGCAGGCGTGTTCGTCTCAAGTGAGTACGAATGAACGTGTGTGTTATTGTATGCTCGTAGTTGTCCAGAGAGTAGAGGGAACCTGATACTTATAGTGTCGAGAGGGAGCAGCGGGTCCTTGTTGATAGGGGCTATTACAATGACGTAACAGTCCTTATAGATAATTACTGACTTGTAGATAATAACCAATAGATAAAAGTAACTTATAGACAACATTAGAGATAATGTATAACTTAGAGATAGAAGCTAGTAGATAATTGTTAGTTATAGATAAGTTTTAACTTTGCAGATAATTGAATACATGGCAATAGATAAAGATATGACATTATATTCAAATAATAAGAGGTTAGAGATAATCTATTGGTGATAACTGCTAATTATGAGTATATTTTGGGATTAAATTATATAGAAATTTGTAATTTCTCTCTTAATTTTTCCTTTTTGAGCAAATAATTTTTAAATTAACATCATTTAAGTTTTTGTGCAGAAAATATTAAAAGTGATGAATTTATTATACTTAGTGAGTAAAATAAAGAAAAAAAATAGGATAATTCAGGAAGATAGAAATAATTAAGAAAAATAAGATTAATTAAGAAAAACATGACTAATTAAGGAAAACAGACTAGTTCAGAAGTTTGTTAATCTACACCTATAAAAGAAGAAGAAAAAGACACAGACATTCCAAGAGAATACAATTCCTTATAAAAGGCAAAAGCTAGGAGAAGGAAAAGCAAGTATTGAGAGTCATTCCTTTCCTTTATTTCCTTTCTTATCTTTTCCCTCTTTACCAAATATTTTCCTCTTGCAATTGTAAAGTCTCCATGACAATGAGAGACTAAACCCTCTTTGTTGGAAACTTGACAGTCAATTACTCTTGATATCTATTTAATAATATTACTTTTGCATTATCCTTTCTTGTGCTTAATATTATTGATTGTGGTTTGATCACCCATTTGCATGGTAAGTTTTAGGGGTAACATTGGAAAACATTATTTTCTAATAGAACTGGAAAATGGTATCTAAATAAAGTCATCACTAGGGATATGTTGATTTTTGTTTAGCATTTTATACATCTTTATTCTTAATGCAATTCACTATTTTAGATCTACAAAAAAATTTGGGAGAAAAAAATAGATAAATTAAACTCTTTCATGCGGGGGACCAAAGTTAAAGTATACTAGTAGATGCATGTGTAAATTGAAATAATTATAAATAGAGAAAAATCATTAACATTGTATCAAAGAATAACTCTGGTAGACTAAGTTCCCAACATTCTCATTTTTTGAATTTACTTCTAGAATATTATTGGGTTCTCTAATCTTTTTGTCTTTTAATTTAAATTCTTGTTTAATTTCTCCTATTGTTTGATTTAATTTTATGCCAATTTAAATTACTGTTTTTCTACAATCTTTCCAAAAAATATTCTTAATAAAATATTTATCTACATAAGTACAAACAAAGTCCATATGGATATGATATTTGAACTTTTGTTTTAACTTTACTACTATGAATGAATTGATGCATTTGCCAATCCATCAACAATTGGTTGGGGAGCCCGACTGCTAAGGACTAGGTGTTCGTGTTCTTGTGTCAGGATTGACATGGAGGGTTGACATATGTGTAATGGAGTATCACATAGCATTACATGTGTATTTTGTGGACCTTGGACAATGCACTCATTATTTTTTGCTAACTATGATACTGGTATATAAAATTGTCCTCGTAAGAAATAGTAAGAAATCTTGGTCGATGATCATAAGTGTACACAAGGTGATATTCTCCTCCCAACATGATTCACTCCATACACAAAGGTCACTTGTGAAATAATACTTGGATTATATGCGAATATGAAAATTTTAGTTGAGAAACCTATAGGGGCTTGAATGAATATTGCTGTGTGTGGACCCGAAAAGGTAATAATATTGTTTGTTGTTGTAGTCTGAAGAAACTTGAGAAAGAATGCTTGGTGTTGTGAACAACTTGCAAAGGCTTAAGGAGAATATTAAATATGGGTAAGCAACTCGTATAGGCTTGAAAGAAATAATGGTTATGAGTAGCCACTACTAGAAATCGCAGTTTTTACATCGGTCGAAAATAACATTTTACATCATTTTGGACCGTTTTTGAATATGATGTCGTTGAAAGTTAAAAGTTTCGACATGATTCCTCAATCGACTGTTGTAGAAATACAATGTTTTCTACATCGGTGTTATCCTTACCACCGATGTAGAAATTATACATTCAAAATCGGTATTGTATTCGCCAACGATGTAAAAAATGTGTGTTTTAACATCAGTGGTGACGTAAGCACCGATGTTAAATGTTGAATAACCTGTGTTTTAACATCGGTGGTGACGTAAACACCGATGTTAAATGTTAAATAACCTGCAAACAATTAAAATTTAGGTTAATTAATAATCAAAATTTATATTATCAATATTGCTAATAATATTAAAATCAGTATTTATAATTACAAGCAGTTAGCAACTCATTTGCAAACTACAAACCAAAAGCCTGATTTGAACCAAAATTGAATCTAATGAACCTACTTATAGGTTTAGATGGACAAACCTCTTTATCTCCATGTTGTGGTTCTAATCCTTGCGAATGAATAGGTAAAGTAAATTAATATTAAAGCTGTAGCTAAGTTATACAATCAAGCTATATAATATATACTTATATATTAAATAGATAAAGTAAATTAATATTAAACCTGTAGTTTAGCGTTTTCCCATCCATGAACGTGGCTATCTTTGTTGTGACATGAATATTGGTACTTGTCATCCACCTACACATAATTAAATTCCACCAAACCATTATCCCCAAAATAATAACATCAATAATAATAATTCCTCTATCTCTCGTTATCTTTCTTAAAGTAATATATACTTTTAGTAAATAAAATTTGACAGCACTTTTAACCAGGGAGTTACTCTTTCTCTATTTTTGATAACAGGATCAAACAAATTTCCTTAACCAAAGTGAACCCTGTAGGGGTATTGGTTACATGAATCAAATAAAAAGTGATTTTTTTTTTATAACAAGGGACAATTGAAAGCAAAGTTTATTGAATATCCCTATGTAGAATTAGGCTCTGAATTAGTAACATATATATCAAGGGGGAATGTATAGGCAATGTTCACCAAAGTGAAGATTAGTTTTTGCCATGTCTTTATTAATACAGAAATGATATAAACCTGTGAACTAAGAAGCATAATAATAATGGAATAAAATATATAGACAACAAAATTTTAAACTACATAGACAAAATATTGAAACTTTATTTCTCATGCAGTGTATCAAACACCATAAACCCATAACTCAAGGAGAGTGAACATGTGCAATCCAACGTTCATAATTGAAACCATCATTTCAATCAAATTGCAAAAAATATAAATTGCAAATTAAAGTAATATGAAACAAGAAAGGACACAAATTGACCCCAAAAAATGAAACAAAGATGGACACCATAAAAATTCAAAATTGGAAGAGAAGCCATTCACTTGTAGGACAAGTGTCAACTGCATGGAACACAAATCAAATTACACATGAATGATGGAACCACAAATTTTCACGAGCACATTTTTTTCCAACTACAGTCACATTAAAAAAAACCCTTCTGAGTGCTCACTACAAAACTCAGCTTTTGGATCCGAAAAAGCACATGAAAAGTTAGTTCAAACCCAAAACTACACATAAATCAATCAAAAGTAAAACACGCCCACCAAAAAACAGTCAGATCTATGCATTTCCCATATCCAAAAAGAAGAAAAAACTTTGCTTTTAGTAACCAATAACAAGTAAAGAAAGAAAGAAGAACAGACAGTTCCAGTTACAGCAATGGTGGTGTGTTTTTCCTTTTCTTTTGTTTGATTAGTAACCAATAACGAAATGATACCTCAGATCCTGGGAATTGGTTAAGCTGGTGTAGATATGGATTTTAACAGCGAGGATGAGGACATAGTAGAGCGCGAAGAAGATGAGCGTGTGGATGAAAATGGCTTTGCCGTTGGTCTTCATGCTACCGAACTCAAGCTGCTCCCTGTTCCCAGGAAAGGAGAAAAGCAACCCTGGTTGAAGCAGCACGAACAGAACCACCCCGATCAACACTGGTGCCCAATCACTCATTTTCTCTCTGACCCAGAAAATTAAAATTAAAAAAAATGTGTCTTTCTTTGAAGAAAAGAGTAAAGGTTGTATGTTTGGGAGAGACACTGATTACTGATTATTAATGAAGGAAAATGCAACGAAAGGGATGGTATGGAAGAGTTTGGAAGCAGGAGAAAAAGGGTGGTAGAAGGATAAGAACCATGCTTTGAGTGAGGCTCGTGGTCCCTGAAACGGCGCTGCTCTTGGAATTTAGGTTTGTGCCTTTTCATATTCTAGGAGCGAGAAAGAATAAAAAATAAAAATGCAGAATCCAAGACCACAACGAGTTTGTTTAAAAAACGTTGTTGAATAAAAAATATTATTGAACGCAGAATCTAAGACCACACTAGGTTTGTTTAGAAAACGTTGTTGAATAGAATAAATTACATTGTCTTTAACAAAAACGATGTTGCTCGATTCTTGTTAATTACAATATTACCACCGTGTTTTATTCAATAACGGCTTGTTGAAACCTGTGTGGTTGAAGTGTTGTAGAATATTATTATTCTAGTAGTGAGCCTACAAAGGCTAGAGAAGAATACCAATTGTACAACTTGCAAAGGTTTGAGAAATATACTAGTTGTGTAACCTATAAAGGCTTGAAAAGAATACTAGTGTGAAAGCTTATAGAGGCTAGGGAAGAAACAACATTTGTGTGGTTGGTGTGTTTTTAAGTGAAAATCCTACTAGAGGTAGGGATTAGATGTACAGTAGGATTAAGCGGAATAAATTAGTATAAAAGAAATTGTGTGCAATATGATCTCTTACTTGTGTGTGTGTGTTTACATTGAAGCTTATTGTTTGATGCATAAAATTTGTTGAGAAATTGAGGGAATCGTACGTGACTTAGATTTTGAGAATTTCGAAAAGGGTGTTCCTATTTTGTGCTTTCATTTTCGGGTTTCATAATTTGTAAGAATAAAATAGATGCACA
Organism: Glycine max; assembly: GCF_000004515.6. NCBI lineage: Eukaryota > Viridiplantae > Streptophyta > Magnoliopsida > Fabales > Fabaceae > Glycine > Glycine max. The sequence goes on along the minus strand of NC_038255.2, from coordinate 3,319,229 downwards.
TAGTCCATCACAAAAAGATTAACTTAATAATAATAAAAATCATGAATTCAAATATTCCATTAATAAAAACTAACATTTTCCTATATAATAAAATATATAAAAAAACACGGTGGAGATACAACTTTTCAAAGTTGCAAAATCAGAGAGTAATTTTACCCAAAATTAAAGTAGTGACATTGCCCCCTACTTTTACTTAAGCTATTATTTGTCAACATTATCTCAAGTTTAATAATCTTGAGCTACTAAAAGTATCTAATTATTAAATTTAGAATAATGTTGAGAAATCACAGTTAAGTGAAAACTATACATTTAACTTACGAATTTCATTTTTTTCGTGTATAAAGGAATTTCAATTTCCAAACTAATTAAGCCAAAACTATGAATTGATTAGAAAGAGAGTTGTGGTCTAATTTCTATTTTTTAAAATATTTTATTTATTATATTGAAATATAGAGTATTTGAACTTTTTAAACATTATGAAAAATTTGATATGGAATTAATCTTAATTCGTTCATTATTTTTAACTTCTGAAAAATATTTTCTCATTTTTTATTGTGAAATTTTTATCAGCATCGATGAAGCTATAATTAACCTAGTTTTAGATAAAAGTTTTCACGTTGTGTGTGTGTGTAAGTTAGTAGTATAAGAATTGAGATGTCATTTGTATTCATCTGGGCTACGCGTTGGACTGTTATTTTTCAATATAAAAGTGATCAAATTTCTCAATGTTATCCTAAGTTTAATTAAGCCCATCACTATCACACTTAAGCAAATCAAATCTGATTTTTAAAACTGTGATTGATTTTTTTTATTCCACTATATAAAATATATCAGTCTTTAAATTTTTGTGATAATCAACATATTCAATATTTCTTTTACTGGAATTAACATATTCAGTATTATTATATATATATATATATATATATATATATATATATATATATATATATATATTAATGAAAATTAAATGATCTATAATACAAGAGTAATTTAACATCGTTACGCCGGTTACAAATAGATCAGCACTCTTTGCCTGACATTGCATAGAAACGTACTCATAATTAAATAGCATGAAAAAACACTGCTACACTCATGACTCATGATTATTATGTGTAGAAGTTGGCAGTTATTTACTTAATTATCTTACTTAAATTGCATTAAAAGACAAGGTTATTGATCAGTGACACAATGCTAACAACTCATTGCTCGAAGAAAACCGTGGGATTGAATTGTCCTAAACATAGCAAGAATAGCGTGTGCTTGGTTGATGCGAAACGCCTTTACGTTTAGCTGTCACTGAGGCTGTTCTTACTTCTTACACCACCCCAATACACTTTAAAAGCATCATTATTAAGGTTACCACTTTACGAGTGCTTCATATGCTATATAGTTCATGCCATTGCCCCCAACACTATTTAAGGATCTCACACACACATATATATATATGGCCATGGTCCTTAAGAGTGAGTATATATAGTTTCTAGCAAACTAATATCGATCAATCTATTTATCTATTTGCGTGTGTTTTCGGTGAGCGATGGAGAATTGGAGGGGTGCTCGGATGATGGTGGTGGCGAGTGCGGTGGCGATGGGGTGGCTTTCGGTGGTGGCCATGGGAAGTCCGGTGCTTCACAAGGTGGGAGGGTCCAAAGGTTGGATCAATCAAGACGTGAACTACACTGAATGGTCTGCTCAAGAGCATATCTATGTTGGGGATTGGCTCAGTAAGTGTATATATATACACCTCCTTCTGTTTTTTTTTTTTTAAAAAAAAAAATAATTATATAGTCCATTTTATCTCACTTTTTCTATCTGGATTATTTGGTTTTCTTGTTATACAAAATATTGTTAACTCTCTCAAAACTTTATAATTGGATTCTGATATATATATTGAGAAGCCTAATTTCATTTATTTTATCTTGTCTCCTCTTCTTAACTTAATTTAAACCGAAATGTATTATCATGCATGTGTCTTGTGGGCATTGCACCATAAAAGTTGACAAGAGTTCTATGTTAAGATATTGATGGTTCCAATTAGTAATTAATTAAGTTAAAGCAGCTTTAAATCCTTTGTTCAATTCCTTTTACGGATCTTGGGGGGGTTCTTTTGCTTCTTTTTGGTTATATATATAGGAACAAATCCTGCACTACTCATATATGTTATATTTGGCTATTGGGCATGGAATGTTATTTTAGGTAGTATACATAGGAACAAATCCTGCATTCATATATGTTATACAGATGTGATATATTTTAATTAGTTAATTACTTTCCATGTTATTTGCAATCTCCATACTTGCATATTGACTTAAATGAAGGCTCTTATGATTTTTTTATTTTTTATTATTAATTGAATGAAAGCCATCTCATACACTATTGATTTATTTTTCTTATATCTGCTAAGAATTTCTTTTAATTAATAGGGTTGTCAAAGGTTTAATTACAATAAGAAACTTTATTTACATGAGTTGGAGTATTGGCCAAGGATACTACTCTTATTTGTAAAAGAGAATAAAAAGAAAACATATGGCATCCTTTTACTTTTTTGTTAAATACAGAAAACTTTGCTAATAATTAAGTGGGATTAATGCAACATGTTAATTAATTCCTGATCCAGAAATGGAAGATAAAGATCAGATAAAGGACAGTTTGAACAGATTAACCCGTAATACTATTGAAAGTACAGTCATAACTTCATAAGTATATAGTAAAAAGAAAAAGTTAAAGGCATAGTCAAGGGAAGCATAAGATCGCTACATAAAAGAAAAAGTAATAGAATCTTCCTTTCAAAATGTTGAGAATGCAAGCTTTAACATAAAGAACAAAAGACTGGCCTCTGCACGAAAATTATACATTGAGCAAACAACACTGATCTCAAATCGGTGATAAAATTCTAATTAATCGCAATTGGAAGCTTCATAACATTTAATTTGGATAAGATTTTATATGTAATTATTATTTACTTTGTCAAATAACAAACTTAATGTAACAATCTTATCATTAGATAGTGATTGAGAAGTGAATAGAATGAAATGCATCTTATTTGGTTATTTAATTTCACCTTTTTCAATAACTAAAATATGTATAATGTTTTCTAACTCCCGTTCTATCTTTAAAATGTATCCTACTCGAACTAGTTCCCTGGGCATTTATTATATGGGTATTTACAAGTTTAAAAATAAAAATTATATGAAAATATCATTATTGTTCAATAATAAATATCATTATTATGTATTTTTGTTTTAGCTCCTTAATTAACAAATTTATTCGATAATTCAATTCTGATATATCATAATTTTTGTTTTTCTCAAAATATATATCTTCTGATGCTAATTAATAAACGTGCATGGGTTTGATGAAGTCTTCAAGTTCGACAAACGATACTTCAACGTTCTGGAGGTGAACAAGACAAGCTACGAGAACTGCATAGACAGAGACTTCATAAAAAACATCACTCGAGGTGGTCGTGATGTGGTGCAAATGACGGAGGCAAGGACCTACTACTACCTCTCCGGTGGAGGTTACTGTTTTCATGGCATGAGAGTGGCCGTGCAAGTTCAACAAGAGGACCAAGATCCGGCACTCGCAATGGCGGCGCCACCGGCTCCGTCCCCCGTCGCGTATGGTTCTTCTTCTCCCTTGCCCTCGGTGTGCACATGCATTTGGATCATCATTGTTGCTAATGTTGTGGTTTTTGTGAATTAGGTTTTAATATAATGGACATTTTGTAAGTGATTGGTGATGGTGCTTTGTTTTTGTTCAAAGTTAAAATGGCTTAATTAGATATTATATATTGTTGGTTACTTTTTTTTTACAGGGTTTGGTGCATGTTATACTCTTAATTAAGTCCCATCATAGATGGTTGATTTGGTTATGGTAAAGGAAAAATTTAACTGCAGATTATTATATATTTTACAACAACCTTATTCATATTCCTTCACAGTATTTTTATCATGTCATTTTATTTTATCTTTTAAGTTTTTCTTTAATTTCATATTTTACACTCTAAAAATGGGGTACGTAATAATGTTTTTTAGTTACATTGAGGTGTTAAGGAACAAGAAGAGGAAAGTAAAAATAAAGGAGCAATGTTACTCTTAAGTCCCATCGTAGATGATTGATTTGGGTGTGGTAAAGTAAAAAATTTAACCGCAGATTATTATATATTTTATATCAACCTTATTCATATTCCTTCACAGTAATTTTATTATATCATTTTACATTTATTTTTACTTGCCCTTTTTCTTTCATATTTTTGTTTACTCATTGGATCAAATGGGGCAATAATATTTTG
>NC_038255.2:3199857-3312250 GCF_000004515.6 Glycine max | reverse complement strand
ATATTGGATAGCATAAAGCATACAGCACAAGGGGGTATTAAAAGCTAATTTTGGATCTTTGACAAATGAGGAGTATGCAAAAAAAGAGAGAATAATGAATAGACAATTATCCCGCATTTAATTCCTATAGAACAGTAATCCAATGAACCAAATTTGTTTCACATGCACGGAAATATATATATATATATATATATATATATATATATATATATATATATATATATATATATATATATATATATATATATATATATATATATATATATATATATATATATTATTTGTAAGAATAAAAAATAAGTAACTTATGTATTATGCTTAATCAATTAAGTTAGACATTTTTTATACATAGAAAGATATTTGATTTTGGTAGGTGGGAGAGATAAAATATGTAAGCGAAATAAAATGAAAATTAAAGTATTCATTAATTAATGATTCTAGAATAAACCACTAAACCAGCGAAAGAGGATAAAACACATAGGTGAAGATGTGACACTCACTTTCATGGTAAAACGGGGCCAACAACCTCTTGAACTCAAAGTTCTGCAAGTTAAGGATGTCATATGAAAATATGTTTAAATACAAAAATGGAAATGGTTGAGTATTTTTTTTTTTTTTTGACAAGTGAGTTGAGTCTTTGTTAATTAGAGCATGCTTGGGAAAGATGATTTTTTCCCAATTTCAGCTATTTTCGAGAGAAAAAAAATTGTTTGTAAAATAAGCTGGATGTTTGGGATCATACATGAGCTGAAATTTGTAAAAAGCTTTTTTTAATGAAAATAAAAATATTTTTTTAATTCGAAAGTTTGTAGCTTATGTTTATTTTCTAACAACTTATTTTTTCTTTCAATTATTTTTTATATTCTTTTAACATGTAAAACCTGATTTTTTTTCTTTGCATTTAAACGAAATTAATTATCTGCAAATTAGTTTTCAGCAAACTTATCCAAACAAAAAATGATGCTAATTATAATTGATTATAACAATAATCAACTAATGAAATAATCTATTTTTCTAACTGTCCTAAAAACACCCCTAGTGGTAGGTTTTTCAATTACGATTCAATTGTGATGTTAGTTAGGCCACTTAAAAAATTTAAGTACAAAAACAATTGGGGTTGGGTTAAGTCGCTTTTTTCTTTGGTAAAGAATGGGTTGAGTCTTTATTAATCAATGATATGTTATTCAGTTACAATTTAATTCTTAACTAGGTTCACAAAAATATTTTTTAGAACCTTTTTTTTATACCTAAAATGCACTTTTAGTACCTTGGTTATATTCAATTTGTTTCCTTATTTTTTTTCTTAAAAAAGTTCAATATAGTGTTTTATGTTTTTAAAGTGATTCAAATGGTCCTCATTAGATTGTTGTCCTATTGTTTGAGACAAATTTTTTTTATTATCATTTTTTACTTAATGTTTGAAACAAAAAGAGAGAGTGCATAGTTTTTATTTAAGCAAAGGGTATTTTGGGAAAAAAGGGGGAGGAGTGTATTAAAAAGAAGGGGAGTGTAGATTGTAACTCCAAAAATACCTACTATCCTCAAACCAGTCCAGTCCAATGCATTTAGCAAACAAGACAGGGAGTTGCTAGGTGCACCCAGCATTTTTTTAAAATATCAAAACTATCTCTGCGCTTTTTTCGCTTTTGTGATGGGTGTGTGTGAGGGTGGTCCGTAAATTGTACGGATCAAGTTGATCCATAAGGTTGATACAGATCAAGTTGATTCGTAAAAGGCTTACGGATCAACTTGATCCGTAAGCCTTTTACGGAAAATATAGATCAACTTGATCCATAGAAGCCTTACGGATCAACTTGATCCGTAAAAGACTTACGGATCAAGTTGATCCATAAAAGACTTACGGATCAAGTTGATCCGTAAACTTTTTACGGGTCAATTTAAATGACTTACGAATTAAGAGTATTTTCGTTATTTCAGTTTAAGTGCTGGATGCACCAACAATAATGCTGGGTGCACCTAGCAACACCCAACAAGACATGAGAGTTACTCGAGAGAGAGATAAGATACGTTAGCGTAAACTGAATTTTGGTGGCACCTGAGATTCTGAGAAGAGACTCAACACAACAATGGCTTCTTCTTCTTCTTCTTCTTCTATTCAGTGTTCAGTTTGGGTTCCTTCCCTTCTCAACACTAACACTAACACTAACACCATTCACTTTCTTTCACTTAAACCAAACTCTATTACTTTCTCTTCTTCCTTTTCTTCTTCCCTCACCAGAATCAGAATCAGAGCCTCCTCTTCCTCCCCAACCGTTGAAGAAGCCGCTATGAGCATCGACAACCTCCGACGTTTCATCAACCTTAACTCCGGAAAGTGGAACGGCTCTTTCTATGTAACATTTTTTTTTTTTTACTTTTTATATTCAAAATAGAAAAAAACTTTTTGTTGGAATTCACATTAGACATAACAGTTTTAATGAAAACTTTCTTTAGCGTTGGCGTAAAATTTGTAGTTATGATGATTTTTTTTTTATCACCAAATGTTAGTTTATTAGTTTTTTGTTAGAGATATTAGTGGGTGAATTAGTTAATAGTATGCAACTTCTTACTATGATAGTGCATACAAATTAAACTCTAGATAGACATTATTGTAATTTTGTTAAGTTGAAATTTCAATAGGAAAAATACTTAAACGATTGTGCCTAAGTTCTTTTAATGTTATTTTTTTTTAATGACATTATTTTCCTCTATGTTTTGTAGCAATTTGATTCGAGTGGAAATATGTTGCAACAACTGAGTACCAAGCTTTCCGCTAGCTCTTATGGGGAAGATGAACTCATGAGTCTCATTCAAACGTAACCAACCCTTCTTCTGTCACCCTTATCAAAATTATAACAAAAATGCCTTCTTTTCCTTTTATTTTATGTTTTTTCAGAACTTGCAAAGTAAACAAGGAAAATAACAAAATGCTGTTTTCACCCCCACTTTTATAAATTTTGGAAATCAGGACAAAAATTAAAAAATAAGGAAATTTTTTTAATTCTTGGTTAAAACATATCAATTAAAGTAAACTAAATGCATCTTAAATTTTGTCAGTTCCTTAAATTTATAGCATATATGATGATATGATGAGATCCTTTATAAGGAGAATGGAATGAATTTACTAAACTGTAACCCCATCATAGTAAATCATTTGAATCTGAGTAATATTTGTTCATCATCAGCTTGCATAAGAGGTTAAATGAGATCTTGTTTGACTGCTTTAGTTTTCTATTTTTTTAAATTGTAAATTGTTTACCTGTTGCTCCTTGCAGGCTGTATATTAAACAACCTTCATCAAGTACTTCAATTTCCGGAGATGACAATGATGCAGAATGGGCAGAGTACAAAATAAAAGAAACCAATATGTTTACTGTTGACAAATATCAACAAGTGAGATTTTCTTATGCTGGAACATTGAACTGAAGTTTAAACCATCATGTTTTTTAAACTTTTTTTGGTTCTTTCTGTGTGATCCCATTGCTTCTTTACAATATCCATCACAATTAGTTTGCAGATAGGCTTTTTCCCATCTGAGAAAGCATTTGCACTGAGGTACCAAACAGCTGGCATGTTGGAAACAGTATTAAGGCAAGGTGTTCTGGGAGAAGATGACACTGGTGAAGAGTCGCCCAGGTAAAATGCTTCTTTTTCTACAATAGATCGACTAGCACTGTTTGATTGATTTCTATATTGGTGAAGTGTAGCAATTGCTGACCTATAAACATGCATTAGTGAATGAAATGAAGGCTGCACTCACTGGAGATAGTAATAGAATGCAGTTTTACTTGTTTGTATCGCCATAGCATAGAGATATCTTGCTAACTACTTTTTGTCAGAACATTTTGGCAGTAAGTGGTAACCTGAGAAGGGTGGTGGGGTAGATCTTTTTCTCTACTATTACTAACAGAGTAGTAGGAAGATGATGTTGCAATAACCAATCAAAAAGAGAAAGAAATTGTTAAACATCAATATTGAAATGTCGCTCTTGATGATGATAATTTTCAACTTGATGTGAAGTTTTATTTATGAGCAATCTTAGCAGAAAAATGCACAGATGGAAACTTTATAGGTGATAATAAAACATTCAATTTTAATGGAAAATTTGAAATCTAAACAAGAGTGAAAAACCTAAAAATAATGACATTCAAATTTCCAATTGAAATCTTTGAGCAGAAAACACTAGCTAAGCCAGGTGCCTGCTTAGCCTGGTAAATTTAGCTTACATTCTAATTTCTATAACTCTGTTATGTGACAAAATTCTGCTGTTATTGTTTCCAAGACTCGAACCATATATAACTATTTTTACAAGCTATTTGTGGCTTTCTTGCGAAAACATTATTTGACATGGTGTGTTGTACTGTTGTATGTGTGTGTAAAACACCTGCAGTAGCAGGAAATACAAATATTTAAATGAAATGTCTGAGCTGTTTGTTTTTGTTGAACCAAGTCCATGGTTAACCCAGTTATTTTTATTTAAATCCTAATTTCTATAACCCAGTTAACTCAAGGTATCAATCTTTTGCCGACCATTATTTTGCCTTAAAATTAGTGTATGTTGGTGTGTTGCCAGATTATTTACATCATATTACTTTACCGACACATTTTCCTTTATGCTGTCCAAGTGTCCAACTGTTGATAACTCAAATAATGACTTATCTCTGGTCTTTCAGTCAAAGTAGGAAAAGAAAACTTTCAAACGCTGTTTCTTTAATTACATTTAATAGAATATTTTATCAATTGTTTAATACAAAGCATTTGGATTGAATGCCATTTTGATTAATCTGGAACATCCTCTAATATGGTTGATAGCAACAACCAAGTTTTATTCGACTATGTATTCTGCACATTGATTAATTGATCAAGATTTTAGTAAAACCATCTAGAGATATTTTTTAATGGTTTCTGCTTAAGTTTTCTTTAGTTTTCCTCTTCCCCTTTTAATCTTTAACAGGTTAATGGGAAAAGTTACAAACCATTTGCCACCATGAATTAATAATGAAAACCTCTTCCTGTTTGGATTAAAGGGTTTATTGTTGAGTGATTTGAGCTTTGAGAACCAACATGAGAAAAAGAAGCCATACGCCAATTACTAATATTTATGCCTTAAATTCTTTCCACTTCCTTATGGTGCAGAAATCTCAAGCTTCCCTCTCGGCGACCTTCTGTTGTATGTGAGAATTGCCTGTACTCTCTAGAGAGAGATATGAGAGCAAGAGCCTTTCACATTTTGGAGCCAAGAGGCACTGTAGATATGCTTATTGTCTTCCTAGAGGAAAGAAGTGATGGGGCTCCTCCTCTACTTGAGAGTTCTAGGGTGAGCTTATCTGAGAGTCTGAGATATGTGCAACTTTCTTTTTTTGTTTGTTTATCTACTACAGATTTGTTAACTGACTTTTTGCTTTGAAAATTTTTAGCCATTTTTGACAGCAGCAGGACAATATCTCATATCTATAGTTTCTAATGACTTTTTTTCATTCCTTTCAGGATGTGAAGAGTAGGATTATTCCTTTTCTTGGTAAATGGAAAGGTCATTCCATTACAAAACGAAGTGGTGTGTATGGATCTACAATTACTAATGCTGATACCGTTGTGTTACATGAGATGGATAACAATGGCCAACTAATTCAGGTATTTTACAACTTACTTAATAACAAAAGTCGCATAGGCATAGTAAAATTGTAGTTTAACAGAATTCTTAAAGCATTGAATTATGCTCTTAGTTGTGAACAAAAAATCAAAATTTTAATCACATGATGCTTTATTTATTCCCCTTTATTCAGTTTGGATATCTTTTATTAAATTTTTAATGCCCTTTCACCTTGTTAGTTCTACTATGCTGGGGCATATAGGATCTTATCGAGTGACATTCTCTTTTGTCCATTTGGTTTTTTACCATTTGGGCGTAATTTTTTTTTTTTTGAAATTACCAAATGGGTGCAATTTTTGAATTAATTCTAATTTAGGAGTAAGTCGTAAGTAGTTATGACTTTGTAACCAGAAGTCGTAAATCTTTGTACAACTTGTAACTGCAAGGACGCATCTTCTAAAACTGAAGTCATATAAAGATTTACGACTTCTATTTACAAAGTCATATTACTTTTACGATTTATCCCTAAATGAGAATTAATTCAAAAAGTGTCCCATTTGGTAATTCCGAACAATTACCCCCAAATGGTAAAAAGGCCGTCCACCTCATCACCCCACATTTCAGGTTCTGGTGGTATATTGTAAATATTTGATTTGAGTTATGTTTGATAAACAATCAATTCCTTCTATTGGTCTCAACAAGAGCCCTTTTCACTTATCTTCATATGTTGTGGACCATCAGACGTTTTAAAATTAACACCCCTTTCTCAACACAAGAGGAGGTTGTTGTTGTTGATGCTGTTATTGGATATCAGGATGTTACTTCAAGTTCAACTTCTGATGGGGAAAATGTTACTACCAATGTGCATTGGACAGGCACAGTATCAGACCATTTGGTTACATTTGATGGAGGTTATCAGATGATACTATTACCCGGTGGCATGTACATGGGGTGCCCTTGTGATGTAGCAAAAAGTGTGGCAGAATCAAAATCGTTCCATTTGGAGTTCTGTTGGTTGGAGACACCTGACAAGAGGCAAAGACTTGTTCGCACGTATGATATGCAAGGCTTGGCTGTCTCATCTACTTATTTTGTTGAGACCAAATTGTGAAATCCCATGTTACCTTTTTTCTCAAGTCGTCCAAATAGTTGGCTCATGTAATAAATACTCATATTTGTCGTTTGCATCCATTGATTGATTGATATATGATTGGTTAGTATACTTATTTTGAGCCTTTCGTGGAAATGTAGTTTAGTCGTAGAAAATCCAATACACGGGTAAACTTGATCATGCCAAATTTGAGGTCTGATTAGTCCAACCTCAGTTCAAATGATAGATATGGTCACTCATAAAAAAAGTTCCTCGGATTTAAACTGAGATTGGATTTGGATTCGGTACAAGAGAATAATTTTTTACTTAAATATATTTTTCCTTTTTGTAATTTCATGTTTATTTTTTATTTTGGCTCTTGTATTTTTTTTTTCATTTTAGTCTTAATAAAATGTGTTTGTTTTATTTTTTGCTTTTTAAATAGTCTAGACCGTGCTTTAAACAGTAGAAAAAATATTTTAGACAATAAAAAAAGTGTTATTAGAGTACTTTAAGATGAAAAACAAGACAAACATATGACATATCTCACAAGGATTAAAATGAATTTCATTTTTACAAAAATGAAAAGAAAAAAAATACTAAATAAATTATATAAAAAAATATATTTAAATCATAATTTTTTTATGATACCACCCTTGTTTTTTTTTTTGGATTGCTTTATGATACCCTTGCTCCCATGTTTATTCAACTCTAAATAAAAGTATAAAAGTGAGCCAACATGTGAGGGAAGCAAAGCAATCATAACAAGGTTTAAAATTGCTCTTAGAAAATATCGTTGAAAAGTTTAAAATTATTCATTTCAATCCTTACATAATGATTGGTCCCACTTGATTTAATCCGCGTGTACTCTAGATATTAGACAAGGCTATACCCATACTAAAAAGACATAAAGTACAAAACTGGTAAGAAAAAAAATGCTAATTTAAATTGGAATTTAAATACTAAGGGCGTCTTTAATTTTTTTAATAAATTAAAATTTTGTTCTATTTTGAATTAAGGTATAAATGTGTTTTAGTTTTCTTAAAATATTTCGAAACGTTGATTTTAGTTTTTGTAAAAATTAAAGTGTTTAGTTTTATATTTTAACAAAAAAATTGGTTTTATTTTTTGATAATGGACTAAAACTAAATCACTTTTTTAGTAAATATAGGGACTCATATCTTAAGTTTTCTTAAGAATAAAATTTAGAACCAGATATTGAAATATTTCGAAGAATAATATATATATATATATATATATATATATATATATATATATATATATATATAATCAAAATACGTTTATCAAAATAATCTCCCTCTTTTAACACACAGGAAACAAGAGGGGAAAAGAAAAAAAAATTGCAAATCCCATGCCAAAATTCATTCTCTTCTATTTGGGAAGGAGACAACATTAAAAAGAGTGGAGATAATGAAAAATTGAAAATTCTATTAAGCTGTTTATGATTACAACAACATTCTATACAAACAAAATTATCATCTCATTTTTATTTAAGAATATATATATATATATATATATATATATATATATATATATATATATATATATATATATATATATATATATATATATATATATATATATATATATATATATATATATATATATATTAGTCTTTTGCCTGTGCGACGTCCGGGCTCATACTCCTATTTGAATATTACCAATATATGTGCAAAGTTCAATAACGATGTTTATTTGTATGATAATAATGTTGAGCTATGTTTAGAAAAAAACAACATAAAGTAAGAATACAAATAAATCTAATGCTATTGTAGATTGTTGGATGGTGTTGATGTAGCAATGAAAAAGAGTCTACACAATAAAGATAGATAAATGAGTTCATTAGATTTTTGGATACAATTATTGATCATTTAATAATCATAAGTATGACGATAGTACTATATACAACAATATTCACCTGATAAGTAGACATTTTAAATCAATTTACTTTAGTGGAGGTGATATAATAACAAACATCCAATAGTTGCATTGGTCATGTGATGCTGCAACATAAAGAAATAAATGTAATTATATTGAAATTTTGTAAATTAAATATTGACTTGTAGGAAATGATATCTAAGGAAAATGAATTAGGTTGAGAATGTAGGAATTGTAAGTATAACAATTTGGTAAGCATACTTGTTTATAAGTTTGCAAATACTTCTTTGTATACTACATTAATGGTAGTATTTTTTGTAATGTCTTGTTTATCATGAATAAGAATACGTAGTCCTTTTTTACTTTGCACTCGTGAAAGTGCAACATATAGTTGGCCATGACAAAATACTGGGTTTGACAAATACAATCCAACATGAGCCAAGGAATGTCCTTGAGACTTGTTTATAGTAATATTTGAGATTTCTTAAAATGTTAAATATTACTAATATTTAAGAATATATATAAAAAATTAACTTGTATATTTAAGCAAATAACAAATAACCATATAGGCTAGTAATATGGTTTAGATTACAAAGATGGAACATTGTCTGATAAAACTGGTTAATGGAATAACAATTCAAAGTACTATGACAGACCCAAAAATAACGTATGATGTGTTTAAGCAAATAACAAATAACTATATATTCACGAACAAACAATTAAAAAAAAAACGTATGAGAGGTCCCATAACGTCAACATGGAAAGTAATATGTTTGTCCCGTGGGTCATCCATTTATTTCTGATCATATAATGATAATCTTTTTTACTTTCCATGATAATCTTTTGTACCTTAGCAAACATTTAGTCTATTAATCCATATATATACTCTAATAATCTACTTAGTATATTAAGTGCTAACCTTTTACGGTTTCCGTTCCTCATCCATATTTATTGCTGATCAGTATAATGATAATTTTTTCCATATATTCACGAACAAACAATTATAAAAAAAACGTATGAGAGGTCTCATGACGTCAACATTGAAAGTAATATGTTTGTCCTGTGGGTCATCCATATTTATTGTTGATCATATAATGATAATCTTTTTCACTTCCCATGATAATCTTTTACATCTCAGCAAACACTTAATCTATTAATCCATATATATACTCTAATAATCTACTTAGTATATTAAGCGCTAACCTTTTACGGTTTTCGTGCATCATCTATATTTATTACTAATCAGTATAATGAATGGAGAGGAACGAAAATGAAAGATGGAGAGGATACAAATGTGAGCGTATCACGAAACCCTTCGAGTTCACTCAGTTCAAAAGTAAATTCAAAATACAAACGTATTTGGAAAATGCAAACGTTGGGGAAATGGTGCAACAATTAATGCATGAAATGGGTCACGTCATTGGTATCGTATATGATGCATCGATAATGATGCTACAATTAATTTATGTGCATTGATAATGGTGTGACAATTAATGCATGAAATAGATCACGTCATTGGTACCATATTTGGTACATCGATAATGATGCTATAATTAATGCATGTGCATTGATAATGGTGCCACAATTAATGCATGAAATGGGTCACGTAAGCGTGAAATGCATTAATATTGGTATTGCATTAATTAAGAAGGTACCATATTAATTACATTTTTTATTTAAAAATAAATTAAAAAAACCGAATAAACGTAAAAAAATAGCCATGTAGGTCAGTATTGATGTTGACATTTTTTGACGAAAAAATGGGTTAACCACATAAATGAAACTTGTTTGGTGCCATTTTAAAATATATAAATTATTTTATGGTATTAGTGTGCGAGTCATTTTCTTTTTTTTTTCATACTATAACTTATTTTATCATGTTTATTGTCTTTACTATATTTAAAAAAAAATCTCTATACTCATGCTGTCATGCATTTGAAAATTATTATTATTTCTATATCCTGACAAAATATTTAAAATTGATTGTTAAGTACTTATTAATTTGAAATGAAAATTAACAAAAATATGAATAAAATATACTTATTAATTAAATGTCAATAAATTGACAATGATTATGATAAAAACAAATACAAAATTGAATCTGTTTTAATAATATGTTAAAATTGATAATGTAATATTTAAAATTGATTGTTAAGTACCTACTAATTTGAAATAAAATTTAACAAAAATACGAATAAAATATGCTTATTAATTAAACGTTAATAAATTTATAATGATTACGGTAAAAACAAATACAAAATTGATGCTGATTTTAATAATATGTTAAAATTGATACTATAATATTTAAAATTGATTGTTAAGTACCTATTAATTTGAAATGAAAATTAACAAAAAATATAAATAAAATATGCTTATTAATTAAATGTCAATAAATTGACAATGATTACGACAAAAACAAATACAAAATTGAAGCTGTTTTAATAATATGTTAAAATTGATAATGTAATATTTAAAATTAATTGTTAAGTACCTACTAATTTGAAATAAAATTTAGCAAAAATATGAATAAAATATGTTTATTAATTAAACATTAATAAATTTATAATGATTACGGCAAAAACAAATACAGAATTGATGTTGGTTTTAATAATATGTTAAAATTGATACTATAATATTTAAAATTGACTGTTAAGTACCTACTAATTAAAATAACTCATCGTCTAAGTTATGATTATTTCCATATCCTAAAAGAAATACTTATTAATTTGAAAATTATGATTATTTTTATATCCTAACAGAATATTTAAAATTGATTATTAAGTACCTATTAATTTGGAATGAAAATTAACAAAAATATAAATAAAATATGTTTATTAATTAAATGTCAATAAATTGACATTAATTACGACAAAAACAAATACAAAATTGATGCTGGTTTTAATAATATGCTAAAATTGATACTCTAATATTTAAAATTGATTGTTAAGTGTCTACTAATTAGGAATAAATCATCGTCTAAATTATGATTATTTCCATATCCTAACAGAATATGGTTATTAATTTGAAAATTATGATTATTTCTATATCCTAACATAATATTTAAAATTGATTCTTAAGTACCTATTAATTTGAAATGAAAATTAACAAAAATATGAATAAAATATGCTTGTTAATTAAACGTCAATAAAATATGTAACGAATTGTTAGCGAAATTGTCACTTTCAAATCGAGAAGTTTAGATAGACACAAACGAATTTTAAATTGATTGTTAAATCAAACAAATTGATTTTAAATTTGAAATTTGAAGATAGAAATTTGAAATTTTGACTTTTATATCCACAGAATATTTTAAATTGACTATTCAACCAAACGAATTGATTTTGTTATTCATAAATTAATTTCCATGACTGATCCAAAATTATGTGATCCTGATATAAACAACACAACAACAACACCACACTCTAAAGCTGAGTGAAATAGAAATGGAACTATTTCCTAAATATGAAGCTAATTAATTTTTTGTAACAGAGCAATCACACATATTTCTATTAACAATAAATGGGAAAAACAAAAAAAATGACAAATTGATATATAGAACGATATAAATATAATAAAAAATTAACAGAAAAGTTAAACAAAACTACAAAAGTATAACGTAATCTTAGCATAGGAGTAAATTTTAATTTAAAATATTTAAATTTATATGAAATTATAAGACCCACAAAATTATAATAAGTAACTCATAAATAAATAATTATGTAATGTAAATGGTCTTAGGAATTTATTAAAAAAAATAAAGAGGTTGTTGCACTAACATTAGTTTAATATTAATCACCCAAACTCCCCAATTGATCATTATTTTTTTTATGATTGAAAATGAAAATGAATACATTAACTCATCATCCTAACATTTTTTTTATTTCTCTAAAATTTATTTATTAATTCAATAATTTTTTGTTATACAAGTTTCAGCTAAAGTAACGTAAACATTATTCTTTCTGAAATATATAATAAAATTGTATATATATGAAATTCAATCATTAAAAAAACAACATGAAATTAAATTGATCAAACACTCAACATGACTCATATATTAATCATAATCAAACCCGACTTCCTAAGAAACTTTTGTGAAACTCTGTCTATTTTGACAATGTTTAAATACAATATTAATAAAATACATTGTTAATAAAATACATTGTCTGGAAATCATAATTATGAAATTACAACTTTAAACTGTTAAAACAAAATAACATAAAAATTTCTTCATCAATCGAATGGGGTCATCATCACTCCAATTTTGCTGTTTCTTGATTATCAGCTACCCTATCACCGGAGTCAACTGATTTCCTGTCAAGAATTCCTACCATTGCTACAATTGAACGCAAAAATGAGACGCAAACAAAAATTAACTAAAATAATATATATTACTAATAAAATAATATTAAATTAACTAAAATCTAACCATGAGCAATAAAAATTATCTATATTACTAATAAAGAATAAATATAATTCAAGCTGTGAATGTTGAGAGCCTCTGCATCAAAATGTAAATTGAAATCACTGTGACCCAAAAAAAAAACATAAACAAAGAAGTTCAAAACTACTATATTCAATCATCTGACCATATAAATAAAGGATGACATATATGTGATAATAAAGCATGTCATATATTTGAAAATCAAAGTTGGAAGTGACTAACTCAAAGGGATTGAACAAATATAAAAATATAACCTATTGAAATAACTTCAGCTAGCATTAAAGGAAAAAATATATAAAGGCAGAACACCCAAAAAAATTTAAGCTTTTGGGTTACGAAAAATAAAAAAATAAAAAAAAGTTACCCAATGATCCAGATATAAACCCAAAATGCAACGCAAGCTGTAAAAGGCTCAAGAACACAAAAATATTTAAATTTTTTGTAGTGCGAGAACTCAGAAAACAAAATAAAGGAAGAACACCCAAAAAAATTAAAGCTTTTATCTTGCGAAAAATCATAAAACCCAAAAAAAGTGGGACACCAGAGAAGGCTGAGGTTCACAAAAAAATTTAAGCTTTTGTATTGTGAGAAATAAAGAAACAAACAAAATGTAGTCAGAGAATCAAAGAAAACAAACTTGTTTGAGATAAAAATCGAAGCTTTTTGTAGATTAGTGTCTTCTTCCACCTTCTCTGCATACAATAGCAAAGGTATTGTGAGAAGTCAGAAAATAAAATAAAAAAAATAAAACTTTTTGTAGTGCGAGAACTTAGAAAACAAAATAAAGGAAGAACACCTAAAAAATTAAAGCTTTTGTCTTGTGAAAAATCATAAAACCCCAAAAAAATGGGTATAAGAAAGAATGAACACATTTGAGAAGGTTGACGAAAACGAAAAAATTTAACCATAAACCAAAAAAACAAAGAAAATGAACCCATACTCGTGGAGTTTTCAAATAAAAACTACAGTTGTAGTCTGCTCTTCCACCTTCTCTGCATGCAATAGAGGTTGACTAAAAAAATGTAAGCTTTTATATTGTGAGAAACAAAGAAAACAAATTTGTTTGAGATAAAAATTGAAGCTTTTGGAGATAAAAATCGCAGCTTTAGTGTTCTTTCACCTTCTCTACATACAATAGTAAAGGTATTGTGAGAAGTCAGAAAACAAAATAAAAAAATTTAAACTTTTGTATTGTCAGAAGTCACAAAGAAAACGAACCTGCACTCACAAAGTTTTGAGATAAAAATGTCAGCTTTGGTGTGTTCTTCCACCAAGAACACGATATAGAAATGCAAACCTGGAGAGGAACGCAAATATGATATCGTTGTCATGGAATCTGAGATAAAAATCACAGTTTTGGTGTAAAAAATCATAGCTTTAGATGTAAAAAAACGCAGAAAAACGGGAAGAATGAAAAAATGGAAAGAAGGAACAGAGAAGGGGGAGATAGCAATTGGGGAGAGAGAAATGAGAGAAAGCGAAAATGAAATGACACTTTGGGATTTCTGAAGGAAGAGAGAAGGAAAAGGTCTGCAACAATAAATGAAAATTGTAAAACGCGTGCCACAATAAGTGCTTGACATTTCGGTTACCCAAGCGCATCGGGAGAAGGAAACGTATTGGAAACGCTTTAGAAACGCATTGTTGGCACTTTAGCATGAGGTGACACTTTTAAACGGAAATTTGAGCAACCACAGTTTGAGACGTGACCACTCAGGACCTTGTTTGTATAATGATAAATGATATATTTTCTTCACTCTTTAATTTTATTTTCTATCCTTTCAAATCATCAAACAATCATGTCATTATCTATTGTTTCCCTTCTTTTCTTTCATAAAAAAAACAAATTATTTCTCAAGAACTTCAACATTCACGGTTCAATTTAAAATACTATTTAAAAAAAATAAAAAAAACACATGCAGTTACATTTTCATTCAATTATATACGATAAATTTATTATTTCATATAACAGACATATTAAAATTCATGCCATAATCCTTTAAAAAAAATTGATACCATAATTATATTTAATCAAAAATGCATATTCCAACAAAGAAACAGAATATTCCAATATTATAACGGAGATGCCGGTGTAAGCATGCCACATGGCAACAACATACAGCACATGAGAATTAACTACTTAACTGCAAATTAAACCCTGTTCTGTACAGTTACACCGCGATGATCAACCTTGTTAATACTTAGTTTAGTTATCCTTAACAAGACAACATCTTCAACATCCTCATCCTCACAAACAGAAAAAACAGTTCATTCATTTTCACTTTGTGTCAGAAATGAAAATCTGCACCACCTTTTGTGTGTCACTGGCCACGGTTTTGGTGATGATGAGCAACATCGTCATGGCAGTGGCTGAGACTCACATTCCCACCACCCTGGATGGCCCATTTGACCCGGTGACCCGACGGTTCGACCCGTCACTGCGACGGGGCAGTGATGACTTGCCTATGACTCATCCAAGGCTCAGAAAGAATGTCACTTCAAACTTCCCTGAACAGATTGCTCTTGCAATTTCTTCACCAACTTCCATGTGGGTTTCTTGGGTTACTGGTACTTTAATTATCTCCTCTCCTCAGAATTTCCATAAAATCTTTGTTTTTTAAAGAGTAAATACTAAATAGTCTTCTTTGTACTGATAATATAAAAAGAATTTTACATTTTCGTTTGATTACAAATCGTCGTGTTTTAAGAGTAAGAGAATGTTTGATTTTCAGTTGCAAAGATTACGTTTGAGGCAAAAGTAGTTTTGCCAATGGATCAGAACCCTTACTTCTGCGTTTATTTTACTTTTATTTGTTGGATTTGCATTGGAACGGATGTCGCAACATTTTCAACTGAAAACCAAATATGCACTAAGTAGTCTGTGCACCGATAATGTAAAGATAGTATAAGAAATTTTACATTATCATCTTATTACAAATTGTCATGCTTCAAGAGTAAGTAGTCTATGTATCGAAGATGTAAAGGGAATTTACCATTTGACACAAATTATTCAATCACTGTTTGTTAATTTTTACACTAACGATGATTTGTAATTAGTTGATAGTGTGAAATTTTTATACTAAGAGTGGATAGAAATTAAACTCTCTTTTCTTAATGTTTATATGGTGTTGTACTCAAAGGCATCAAGTTGTTGTTACTTGGTTGTGTTGTTTTGGTTTTGGATAAGGGGATGCACAGATTGGCCTCAACGTGACCCCAGTAGATCCTGCATCTGTTGGAAGTGAGGTGTGGTATGGGAAAAAGAGTGGCAAGTACACAAGTGTTGGGAAAGGTGATTCTGTTGTTTACAGTCAGTTGTATCCCTTCGAAGGCCTATGGAATTACACCTCTGGCATCATTCACCATGTGAAACTCAAAGGTATGATGAGTTACTTCTTTTCTTTGGAATTCTGTTCAAATGAAGGGTAGTGTTGGTTTGGTGCTGAGTAGGAAGCAGTGATTACCGACAAGGAACATGCTGCTGGTTGATTTTGTAGAACTTATCCGCACATGTTCCTATAGGGCATAGACATGATTTATGACAGAACATTGTGATGTTGTCTATTGGAGATATAAGGTTGACTTGATGGTTGGGAAGGGGAGCTTAAGGGTGAAGGGAGAAGGGGGGGAGCGAAAGGTTGCGGGTTTGAATCCCTCTCACTGACATTTCTATCAAAACTAACAAACTAACATTTACCGATTGAAAAAAAGAAAACAAATTGTGATGTTGTCTGATTCAAGTGGCCGGCAGATGACCTAGAAGGGAAAGGCTTGGTTGTTTTTGTGTTCGTTAGTTATTTTAAGTTCTTGGATGCAATACTTCACAAAGTTTGATGTCTGCCTTGTGACATAATTGGCAAAACAATAATCAATTATTGGATAGAAGAATTTACTTGTCCAATTAATTTGTGAAAGATAGTTCTTTTGGTAAAATTCTTTTAATGAAAAGTTCTGCTTTTGTGGTCTCTAAAACCTTGGCTTCTTTCTGTATGCTATGCATTCCAGTCAAAAGTTGTGGCATATGTAGTATAACTTTGTTCATTGCAGTTTCAAATTTCTCAGTTCTGGAACCATCTACATTCATCATTTATTACTCTTCTAATCATATCCCCAATCATATAACAATATTTAATCCTTTGTTGTTAAGCACATTACTACTTATTTTCTTTAAATTTTTGAAGCTACAAACTATAGGATTTTTACGATGATATGTTAAAAATAAATTCTGAGTCACTGTATCAAAACAAAAAGAATGGTATCAAGTGAATAATAAGTACAATGACTCAAATTTGTTAGGACAAAGCTCAGAGATATTTCTTTCTTAATGTAGGTCTTGAACCTGGAACCAGATATTATTACAAATGTGGGGATAGTTCTATTCCAGCCATGAGCCAAGAGCATTATTTTGAGACTTTTCCAAAACCTAGTCCAAATAATTATCCAGCTCGAATAGCAGTTATTGGAGATTTAGGTCTCACAAGCAATTCTACATCAACTATTGATCATCTAAATTACAATGATCCTTCAATGATTCTAATGGTTGGAGATTTAACATATGCGAATCAGTATCTTACAACTGGTGGAAAGGGAGCTTCATGTTATTCATGTGCATTTCCAGATGCTCCTATTAGAGAGACATATCAACCCCGATGGGATGGGTGGGGAAGGTAACCTATTCTGTGTTCTGTGACAGTATATGTAATCAAGTCTTAGTTTAAATATACTAATCTAATTGTATGTTGAAGTGTTGAACAAAACAATAACTTGAAAAATCCTACAGGTAAATGTTTGTTCTGCTTTGTTATTATACTGCATTTTCTTTCATTTAGTATTATGTTGGGCTTGCGCATTGATGCATTAATAGTACTTTGTTTGATTTGTCTATTTCTCAATATCAATCATATGCTTCTTACTGCATGTTTCAAAATCAGGTGAAAATGTACTTTTTAGGCAAAAGTAATCTTGCCAAAGGATCAAGATCCTTGTTTTTGCTTTCATTTTGCTTTTATCCGTTGAATTTACATTGGAACATGTGCACTTCATTTCTAACTTCAATCCAAGCATGCACTTAGACAAACATATTGCGGATGGGAGGGGAAGGGGGAGTGGTGAAATATTAGAATCTCTAATACTGGTAGTTGACGGACAAAGTATGAACCATATGTTAGTTGAAAAACAAAATGGTTTTTTGAAACAACAGGTTTATGGAGCCTTTGACCTCAGAAATTCCTATGATGGTTATTGAAGGGAATCATGAGATAGAACCTCAAGCTGGTGGAATCACATTCAAATCATACCTGACACGATTTGCAGTTCCTGCTGAAGAAAGTGGCTCTAAAAGTAACTTCTACTACTCTTTTGATGCTGGGGGCATACACTTTATCATGTTGGGAGCATATGTTGATTACAATAGCACTGGTAAATGATGATAACTAATACAATTTATTTCACCTTACTAAATACTCATTTTGGTTCCTAAAAGTATGAGGCGGTGACTGATTAGTCCTTGAAAGATGAAAAATTTGAATTTAATCTCCGAATGTGCAAAAAGTGTTACAGATTGATCTTGTGAACAATGACAAACTGGTCACTAAACTTTGTAACTTAATATCAAATAAGTTCTCGAAAAATACAGCTTATTGTCAAATTGATCCTTAAAAATTACAATTTATTGTCTTACAAAGTTCACAGTAGGACCAACCTGTCACACTTTTTCCACATTCGGAGATTAAATTTGAATTTTTCACTTTTCAGGGATCAATTTGTGAATTTCTCACACTTTTAGGGACCAAAATGGGTATTTACCCTTCACCTTATGTAGACCAGTCGATGCGTATAATTTTAGATGGTTGAACTTAATGTGTTTCATCGGATCTTCAATCCAGGTGCACAGTTTGCTTGGCTGAAGAAAGATCTGCAAAGTGTAGACCGTAGTGTAACCCCTTGGTTAGTAGCTGCATGGCATTCTCCTTGGTATAACAGTTATGCTTCACACTATCAAGAATTTGAGTGTATGAGATTGGAAATGGAAGAACTTCTCTTTCGATACAGGGTTGACATTGTTTTTGATGGCCATGTAACTTCTACTACTATATTTTTTTTGTATCCGTTTTAGAACATTAGTTTGTCAATATCACATTCGAAATATCCCAGATTTCTCAATTGGAATTTTACATAGATTTTTTTTTATGATGAACTTATGGTGTTACTTGTTAATATCATAGGATTAGGTATATGTGAAAAAATACATTATTTGCCGGCCTAAAAATCTAAAACAAGAGATTTGTTGGAGATAAACTTAATCCATGGATGTTGCTCTATTCTCTTGTAAATTTAATAATACTATGGAAGTTTTTAATTGTCAAAATGTGTAATGATATAAACCTTCTTTCTAGCAATCTCATGGATATCTAATTCTGCATACAGTTTTTTCAGTTATTCTTTTTGATGTAGTTTTTTCCTATTGTTTACATAAACAGTGTGTCGCATGTTGCCCATCTTGCAGGTTCATGCTTATGAGAGAATGAATAGAGTTTTTAATTACACGTTGGATCCTTGTGGACCTGTTTACATAACTGTTGGAGATGGTGGAAATATTGAGAAAGTAGATGTTGATCATGCAGATGATCCTGGAAAGTGTCCTTCTGCTGGTGATAACATACCAGAATTTGGAGGTGTTTGCAAATCAAATTTTTCCACTGGTCCTGCCAAAGGAAACTTTTGTTGGAACAAACAACCTGAGTGGAGTGCATTTAGAGAAAGCAGTTTTGGACATGGGATACTTGAGGTAAAATCTTCAGATTCTGAACCTTTTCATTTTTATTTCTATTGCTAACCAGCCTGCAGGTTCAGTTAACTCAATCACTAATTGATTTGCTCTTGTTGGTGGTGTAGCTTCTCCATTTGAATATGAATAATAATGTTACTACACTTAGTCAGCTAAAGAGTAAAGCAACTAAAGCTCAAATTTTAGCTTCATCAACAAAAAAATGTTTTTTTTGTTAATTTTTATAAAACAAAAAGACCTCACATGTTGACAAAAAAGATCTACTATATAACTAACTCATTTAAAATAAAATATTTCTCTTAAAATTTGACTTAGGTCTTACTCATCATTGGACTAACTCTTTGTATACTTCATTATGAATGGGCATTATTATCATAGGCTTTTGGATGTTATCTTTGTCTTGTTGGCTTAATAGGTTAATTTATCCATCCAATGCCATAATTCTTAGTGGTGCTTGCTTCAATATTGTAAGGATGTTTACCCAATGTTTAGTGGTGGTCTGCAACTTGATCAGGAAATCATTTGCTTGCTGCATTTCCTTGGTACATTGGTACATGGAATCGATTAGAACGATTCATCCAGTTAGATGTAAATGAATTAAACAAGTTGAGCATTTGAAGCTCAAGTTTGGCTGTTGAAAAAAGATAACCTTTATGTTTAACTCATTTATTTAATCAAGTCAAATTTAAGGCTTAAAATGGCTTTGTTTAAAGTTATAAAGTCTGAGTTTAGCTCAGGGCATGTTTGGATAAGCTTATATCCAAAAGCATTTCTAAGGATAGAAAATAAGAAGAAAAAAATAAAATGAGTTTCTCCATAAGTTAATTTGAGCTTATGATAAAGTTCATTTATTTTTTCTTATTTTTCTCTCCTAAAAAGATAAACTTACTCAAATAGGTCATTATTTTATGATTTGATTATTTTATTTACCTTTATTAAATCTCTTATTCTAATATTTTTTAAGGTAATTAATTTAGCCTTTAATAGATATTTTTATGCTAAATGACGAGTTCTGTGTATAAATAAATTCAATTATTATCATTATCTGTTCTCCTTTCCTTAAGCAACATTACCGTTTAATTTGTCAAAAAAAAGCAACGTTATCAATTTTTTGTCATTACACACACATAATTGAGCTTAATTACAGGCTTAAATTGTTTGTGTAGACTCTAGAATAACAAATGAGTTGAGGTTAAATAATTCACAGATATCAACTTTTTTTACGCTTCAAGTTTGGGTGTACCATTACTTTTTATGCATGTCTATTCCTTTGATTTTAGTGGGTCTCATGGCATATTTAATGACTATGTATTTTAATTAATAAAAAGAATATATTTAAAAGAATGTGTTAAAGAATATGTTTAAATCTTAAATACCTAATATTTATGATTCTTAGGATATTATGACTGCGGGATGATATATATTTATCTTGTGAGATGGTAACAGTTATAGTTGTAGGTTAGGGGAATGAAAAAAAGAGAACAAAGAATCAGAATAATAAGATATTAGTATGATATCTTGTGTAATAATGTGATACAGACTCCTAACACAAATATTCTATTTATATTAATAAAGTTAAAATATTTTTTTTTATAAAATTGACAATGTTTAGATTTTGTTTTTGTAAAAAAAATTATTTGTTTTTTGACCTTTTAAAATTAAAATGTATCAAGTTTTGGTTCGAAGTAAAGTTTGGATAAATCCGAATCTACGTGAGGATTTCTAATGATTAAAAACTGACTAATTGTAGAAAAAAAAATTGTGATAATTTTTTGCAATTTGTGATATTTTTTAACCCTCATATCTATAACTGCCACAAATTATTACATATCCAAATCTTACTCTAGACCAAAATTTGACATATATCAATTGTATAAGGACAAAAAATAAGCAAAATGTTTCATAGGAATGAAATTCAAACATTGTAAATTTTATAAAAACGAAAAATATATTTTACCCTATTAATAATTGAGAAAAAATGTTATGCACTAACAATGTAAAAAGTGATTAATAATTGAATACTGTGAATAGAAATTATTAAACTCTTAATAATTAGGTTAAGTGCTAGTGTAAATGTGTTATAGTAATATTTGTACTAGTCCAAACCCACTAATATAATAAGACTACTTATCCATATTAATGAAAATAAATTAAGAAATATAATGAAATTAATAAACAATTTATGGGATTGCTTTAATGGATTCTATAAATAATTTTAAGATGTTCTTAAATATATACTGACATTAACCTTCAGAAAGTTGAAATTTCTTAGCACCTTCAAAATAGTTATGAGGTTCAGCTATTGTTAAATAATTTACTACATAACGACATATTTAGGTATATATACAAATTTATATCTATGTTGTGCATAAAGCTACTTTACCAAAAAATCTGGCTATATTTTGGAGCAAACTCTTCTCTGTATGTGGCTATTTAATATTACATTGTTTTTGTTCATGAAATGGATACAGTCCATCAATTCTTGTCTAGATTATTAATCCTTTTCTTTAAAAATTTATTGTCCTATTTTATTGCAGGTTGTGAATTCAACATATGCATTATGGACTTGGCACCGAAATCAAGACAATTACAAAGAAAATGCAGTTGGTGACCAAATATACATTGTGCGACAACCTGAATTGTGCATGAAAGATTTGAAGGTATACGTACTAGTCCCATACTGAAACTTTACTGTGCATAAGTTTTTTCCTGATTATTTATGAAACTAAAAATGTGAGGATTCAATTGCTTTTGTTTATAAATTATAACCCATTTCTAAACTTTTTACAGCATTCCAGGTTTTATATGACATAAATCAATGATGTTTATATTTTTCAGTTTTGTATTCATCAAGTGCAAAAAAACCTACATTGTACATCATTCCTAACCAAGATTTTTTCCTTGTTGTCTTCCACCGTGTAAAAGTGAATATCACATCTCAAGGAATTTAATCTTTAATTGAGCTCAATAGCGTTGTGTGATTCATGTAGTTGATCACCTAAAAAGAAAAAAAAAACGTTTTTGCTGTTATTGTCTTTCTTGGTGTAAAAGTTCAACTAAAGACTTTCCTTTGGAAGGCTTTCATATGTTTAATCCCACCTATTAAAGTTTATGCATACTGCAATATTTATTAGAAAAAATATATGTTTTGTAGTTATTTTTCTAGCTTGCCTAACTGCTACTATTGGTTCAAGCATCGGTTGCATTATAGATTTAATATTATTTGTGTGGACTAGAAAAATTTAACCTGCTATTTTACGGATTACAAAAATGTTTTTTGTTTCGTTTTCATTTCAAATGGTTGATTATCCAACATTATTTTGTTTGCTTTGCCTTAATTGTTAGTTTGTTATCACCTAAAAAAAATCAAGTTATTTTTCAGTTGGGTTATGATTTCAATCTTACTTTGCCTTTGTTATTATGGTCACAGGATCCACATCAATCACTTCCATACAATTCATCCACTAAATCCTCTTCTGCTATAAACCATCTCTCTCAGGTAATTAAGTTCCTTTGTGCTTGCTTCCTCACTCTAAACCTACACTTTTATGATGAAGAAGAGATGGAATCCAATCTATTTAATTTAATCACTCAGGATGTTTCTATAATCATATCACAAATCCTTGGGGTTCTCTTTATATATGGTCTACTTTCTCAGGTAAATCAGATCTTTGTTTCTCTTGTTTGTGTCATTGTGGTGTGTATAACAAAGATTTTGCTTTATGTGCACTATCTATCTTATTACAAAAGTAAATATTTGGTAAATTATGTTGTTATATATTTTTTGGTATGGTACCATGGTAATTATAGCCTTAAGCTATCCAGTGGTACGTCAAGATATCCCCACAAACTAAAATCATTTGGATCAGCTAGGGAATAATCTTTTATCGGTATTTAATCACACATAAAAATTTTCATCTCTCTCCAAAAATGTATTCTCCTGGAATCAAACTCAAGTCATTCCCACAAATTTGACGTGTTTTACCAATTGAGCTAAATCCAATGTTGTTATATATTAATGTTGTAAAGACTTGTTCTCTTTTTAATTTATTGAAAATGGATACATCAATTGTGTTTTTTAATGTTTTCATTTTCTGAAAACAAAAGATAATAAATTAAATCAACTATATATTGTTAAATTTGAAAAAAGACAAATGAAAATCTATGTTTAGAAATTGACTAATTGTTTTCTTTTCTTACGTTTTGAAGGTGGAGTGGAGCTAGGTGTTGGACAATCACTCATCTAAATCTTGCCAAATAGTGGTGAGGATAACCAAATTATGTTTCTTTTATTTTGTATTATTTTCTGTGGTTGTAATGTCATATATTTTTTATGTAACAAAAAAAAATGTCATATTTTCGGCCAATTTTGAGGCTGACCTTTTATTTATCTGACATTTTAGGTTCAAATTTTATTGTCGTCGTTATATATAAAAAAAAAAAAAAAAAACTGGCTTCGTTCTTTTGTTTATATTTACAGGAGATAAGGATTCATGCGTAAAATCTAAGGATTTTTATACTTAGAAATTTTGTTCGTAGTTGTCATCCTTTGTTCAGGATTGAAAATCAGTACGTCTTCAGCAATGAAGGTTTAAGCATTTCCATCGTAGTGATACTTTGGAATTGATCGAGCATGTTACATGCATGCTTCTTTTTAGTTTTCATTTCTGTTGTGTAAGTTGGGATAAATTAAACAAGATCAATGGGAACTTGAAAACCCATTGAATCTTGTTGAAAGTTAGGATACATCTTTTATTTATTTATTTAAATTCTGCCCTAAATTTGCATGTGACATGTGGTAGGGTACACAAAATTTTAACTTTTGGAAGCTTTCGCTATATTTTTGTGTGTTTTTCAACTCTAATTAATTATATGTAGTATACATTATCTTAATAAGAAATTGACTTAAATATATTTTTTATCTTTATAATTTAATATTTTTTTATAAAAAAAATTATTTTAATCCTTATAAAATATGTTTTATTTTATTTTTCGTTCTTAAAATATTTTAAATAATACTTTAAATAGTAAAAAGAGTGTTTTAAACATTAAAAAAATATTATCTAAAATATTTTAAGTATAAAAAATAAAATAAATATATTTTGTAAAGATTAAAACCTAAAAAATTTTACGGGAATTAACTTGGGATACACCTAGACAACTCCACTTAATTAATTACCTATATCGGAAGAAGATGAGTCAAAATGAGCTTCCATCAATAAAATTAGTTGGATTCATTCAGAAAGTGAAGTTATATAAGAATAATGATATATACCTATTCCAATATTTTAAACACATAATTAACATTTTTTATTTTTATTTATTTTTTCTTCATATCCCATCATAAATCTTATCATATTGGTATAATTTCATTGAAAACATTGAAAAAATTTCTATATCCAAAATATTAAAAAAAAATTGATAGAACTCTTATTTATTTTTATCACTAAAGAAAGAGGAATTTAAAATTGTATATGAAAACAGTTAAAAGAAATTCCAATACGAGGGGGCTCAATAATAACTTTTGAATAAGCTCTTAATATAGCTTTTTGATTAAAAAAAATATATTGACATTTTATGATATAAAATTATATGATATATACATAAATTAAGTTATAGTTAATTTTAACAATATCTATATATTTTCATTCAAAATTACAATAAATTTATTTAATGTAAAATAAGTTAATATTATTACTAAAAATATTGACCATTTTTAATTTTATATGTTGGATTATATTTTACTAAAAATTATAACTTATGCATGAATTCATACATATATTTCTCTTTTTTTTCTCTTTTTTTATCTCTTACCAGGTGTTTTTCTTTTTTTTTTATCTCTTACTAGGTGTTGAATATCATTATGATTGTCTATCAAACCTTTTACTTTATTTTATTGGTCTATGTTTTGCACACTTTTAGTTTATGGATGACTTAAACTCAATGAGCACACTCAAATCTTATACTCATCATTAATTTTAATTAAAAAAATATATTTAACAATGCAAAAATAACTTGATAGTGATGATTAGAGTAATGATATATGAACACTCATATATCATAACCACCTATTAGACATCTTTTACTCTTTATTTATGGCTTGTTGGAATATCTTTAATCTTTATTCTTTATGTGGAAGTTAAAAAATTCACAGGTCTATAATCTAGGACAATTCACCTAAAGCCCTATCATCTACAACATGTTTGATTGTTAATGATTAAATAAAATACTTGAATCCGTAGTTGGTTCTTGATCTAAGTGTTCTTTGACATTTGTTGTAAGATCTTTGCAGTTATCCATCATGATCACGAACAATAGCATTATGGTTCTTCCTTAATCGAAACTTCTTTATTCCTCAATAGGACCTTTATAACTCTTCAGATGAGAAGAACAAAAGTTATGTGTGACGGCTCGGTATATTGAGGACCATAGCCTTTTTATAGCATGTTAACCTAATAGGATTCTCATTATCCTCTAATAGGTCAACACTAACACCTGCTCATTTAAGTCCACATAATTTTATTTAGTTGTCTAATGAGCTCATTTAATTTGACCACATAAAATAAAACTCACTAATGATAAATAACTAATATAATTGTCTTATAATATTAACTCACATTAATTATTGGAATATAAAATTTTAACAATCTCCCACTTGTGTTACATATTGTAACAATTATATCAAAAATCCTTAGGCGTGCATCCGTACGCTACTTACCTTTAGACTTCTACCTTAACAACCTAGTTCATCTCATGTATCAAAAATGGAATCACTGTGGCTTTTGTCACTACAACAAATGTGACTAGACTCCAATGACCACCATATCAATACACTTAATGACATAGGTCAATATGGATAAGCATTATGAAAATTACATGCAATGTGATATCAGTCATTCCTATTTTCAATTGGTCCAACTTAAGTCTTTAGCGAGATCAACCTTAAGTCCTTGAGTCTTTAACTATAATTTAAATATTGCACTTAAATAAACAAGTTTCATAATAAACTTATAAACTCTAATATTTATTTAAGCAAAAAATGAAACACATTAAATTTGAATGCAAACATAGAACATAAAGACTCCCACTAAACCAAGGAAACAACTGAAAACAACACCATACAAGCAACATATATGTTCACGTTTTAACTATCAACCATTAATTAGTGAGTCAGCTAGCATAATTTTTTCCTACATGTTCTACAAATGTCTTTATTTTTTTAATTCTTTCTTTAACAACTATATACTTTATGTCAATAACATGTGACCTGGTTTTGTTGGAATATAATAGTACTGAGTTATTATCACAATAAATACTTAATGCCCTCTTAATGTTTGTAACAATAGGCAAGCCAATGACAGAATTTAGCAATCATATCATATGGTTTGATGCCTCAAAACAAGATATTAACTCCACCAACATGGTTAAAGGTGTATGCTATTGTGAAGTCTCTTCTAGTTAGGCATCTCACAAAATTGGAGTCAGAGTACCTTATGATCTTTGAACTTCTAGGCTTTTGATATGTAAGCATGTAGTTTTTTGTTCTCTTCAAATAGTGCATTACACACTTTACTACTTTCTAGTGTTGCATACCATGATTACTCATATATCTCCCTAAGACTCCCACTAAAAATTTATATTAAGACGAAAATAAGAGAAACACGATTTGATTTACTTGAGAATGTAGACTCCTCGTAGCTAAAGCATAAGGAATCATTTGCATTTTTTAAAGATTACTAATGAGACATTTTTTACAACTAGCTTGTCTTCTTTAACAACATGTGCATCTTTTGGTTTATTATCTTTCATGTTGAATATATCCAAAACTATATTATGATTAGAAAGTGGTCATCAACATATATAATACCAAAAGGACAATTTTACTCCCACTAAAATTGGAACGTGGAGAAGAGAGAAGTGGAGAATTGGAATGTTGGATGTGAACGTTGTGGAGAATTAGAACATTATGGATAAAATTTTTAGAATATTACCGTTGAAGAAAAAATATTACTGTTGTGCACACAATTTTTTTTTTACCATAAGGACACTATTCACTATAAATTTGGATTACTGGGATGGAGTTTTGCACACAATATTTGTAATCCTAATTTTTTTCTTGTTCCTATCAAGTCTTAATCTTTTTTATTCTCTTTAAAATGAATCTCAATCAATATAATTATCAATGTTACTATAGTTATTTGCAAAATCAACCACCTCCTACCTGTGAAAATTTTCAAAATCCATTGCAATATGTTATGTATCCACCACCACCCCATACCAGTGAAAATTTTTAAAATTCACCACAGCATGTTATGTATCCATCACCCCCCACACGTGGTATATACACCCTTCATCCAATGTAGCGCCACCTACCAATGGTAGTTCTCAAAATCCATAATTTTGTAGTCAACCACCACCTCCTACCAACCCAAACATGTGTTATAGACCTTCTTTATCCAATATTGAGCCCCCTAGCAATGCATTTGAATCACCAATCGGTGTGGATAGTATTCAACTAGACAAAAGTGATCAAAATTCTAGTGGAAAAAAAATTCGTACAACATTCTCAGTGACAGAAGATGTGATTCTCGTCCGATCGTGGCTCAATATGTCAAAGGATTCAATTATTGGAGTCGATCAAACATCAAAGAAATATTGGGCAAGGATAAAAAATGCATACAACAATGACGATATGCGTCAAAGTGGACAATTTTGTGAAAGAAGTTGGACTCAATTAAAACCTCGATGGAACAGGATCCACCCTCTAGTTAAAAAATTTAACGGGTGCTACAAACAAGCAGATAAACATAAGAGAAATGGAAGTTCAAAGAAGGATGTTTTGGCTTATGCTCATATGATTTACTCACAGGATACAAGTAAAAAATTTGAGGTTGAGCATGCTTGGTTGTTGTTGAAAGATCAACCAAAATTTGATACAGAATTTATGTCAAAGTGTTCAAAAAGAACAAAAGTTTCTACTAGTGGAAATTACTCTTGTCTTCTAACCTAGGGACACCCATTGAAGTCGAAGAATATGATACGTCATCACTTTTTTTTTTTGAAACCCAACCCAACCCAACTCATTCATGAATGGGTTCGGACCAACAGGTTATCCATTTAAATTTGATTTTTTTTCTTTAGAACTACTATTTTATATCATGTTTCATCCAAATATCCAATACAATTAATACAATATTATAAAATGTCTGAAAATAGTAAAATTGATCCATTTAATACCATCAACATAATATTCTTATATAGACTAATACAAATTAAAACAAAATATTTTTCAACGACATTTACTATAATAATCTGAATCACAACTATTTCTTACAAACTAATTTCTTGCACTAAGTTTTGCTGTAACCAGATTTGTAACAATCAGATATTTGTTGCAATCAAATTTGCTAAAATAAATGAATAAAATACGATTAATTAATATTATAAACATGACAGAAAAATAAATATGAAAAAATGTGAAATAAATAGTAATGTACCCGATAGTAATACCTTAAGAAGTTCCAACACTAATAGTTCCAACACTTACAATTCCAACACTTGGAGTCCTAATATTAGCAATATTTATCGTCAAATCAAACAACTCTAAAAATTTTGATCAGTTCGATTCGGTTTTGATCAAATTTATACATCTAAACCCGTGACCCAACCTGTATATGAATAATTTTGATTGGTTCGGTTCAATTTTAACCCAAATACATAAATGACTCAACCCAAACTCTTTGGATCGATTTAGGTTATTTCAGATTTGCGGGTGACCTATAAATATTGGTAGGGTTTAGGCTTTTAGCCGTCACAAAATATATTTTCTCATATCTCCTTATTCCTCCTCCCCTTCTTCTCCCTGGTGGTTTTGGCCATCGAGATGGTGGACTTGTCTCCTTTTGCATGTGAGAAAGACTTTGACGATGGAGGGAACATGTGTCACGGTGGCCTTAATCATGCGTCGCGATGGACACAATTTGGGTTCTATGTTTTGTAGATATGAATTTTCAAAGATATGACGTGGCTCTTTTCTTAGCTTCTTTGAAGAAGGTGTACAATGGAGCGCGGGGAGAAGGGGGAGAAAAGAAGAATAAAAAAAGGAAAGACTTTATCATTGTGGTGGCCAAGAGCTAGAAGGAGAAGAGGAGAAAAAAAAATCTAAGAAAAATATATTTTGTGGCGACCAAGAAAAATTAGTATTAAAGTACTAATCAACGATGTTATATTTAAACCAGTGGAAATGACTATCTTAAATTATTTTAAATAGATTAAATATTAAAATAAAGTTTTTAAAAGAGAAAGAAAAACCAAAACAATAAGATAAAAAACAAAAGGATGATATCACTAGTTGGATTTTTTAAACTATGGTCATGTTACGAAACTTGATGGTTCGTGCGATCATTAACGGCAAAGCTGAAACAGAAAACGAGCAAGACATCGAACCTCAACTATGTTCCTTACTTGATCGATATTCTCAACCACTCTTTCACGAACTCTTCACTCTCTCACGTTCACTTCCCTTCAGACATTTCCCAAACGAACTCCCTCATCGCCTCTTACGTTCGCCGAGGCGACCCTGTCTCCGCATTGACCCTCTTTCATTCTCTCCGTCGTCGCGCGCATTCCGATGTCGTCGCCGACGCCTACACCTTCACCTCCATCTTGCGCGCTTCTTCTCTCTTGCGTGTCTCCGGACAATTCGGGACGCAAGTCCACGCCCAGATGCTCAAAACGGGCGCTGATTCCGGAACCGTGGCGAAAACCGCGCTGCTTGACATGTACTCGAAATGTGGGTCTTTGGATGAAGCAACAAAGGTGTTTGATGAAATGCGTCACAGAGATGTTGTTGCTTGGAATGCTCTGCTTTCGTGTTTTTTGAGGTGTGATCTTCCCGTTGAGGCTGTTGGGGTTCTAAGAGAGATGGGGAGGGAGAATGTGGAGCTTAGTGAGTTCACTTTGTGTTCTGCGTTGAAGTCTTGCGCTTTGTTGAAGGCGTTGGAGCTTGGGAGGCAGGTTCATGGTTTGGTGGTGTGTATGGGGCGTGACTTGGTTGTTTTGAGCACTGCTCTTGTTGATTTTTACACCAGTGTTGGGTGTGTTGATGATGCTTTGAAAGTGTTTTACAGTTTGAAGGGTTGTTGGAAGGATGATATGATGTATAACTCGATGGTTTCTGGGTGTGTTAGGAGTAGGAGGTATGATGAGGCTTTTAGAGTTATGGGTTTTGTGAGGCCCAATGCTGTTGCACTCACTAGTGCTCTGGTGGGTTGCTCTGAGAATTTGGATTTGTGGGCAGGCAAGCAGATTCATTGTGTTGCGTTTCGTTGGGCTTTTACTTTCGACACTCAGCTGTGCAATGCCTTGTTGGATATGTATGCGAAATGCGGGAGGATTTCGCAGGCTCTGTCAGTGTTTCATGGAATTTGTGAGAAGGATGTGATTTCTTGGACTTGTATGATTGATGCGTATGGAAGAAATGGGCAAGGACGTGAAGCTGTTGAGGTGTTTCGGGAAATGAGGGAGGTTGGAAGTAAGGTGTTGCCAAATTCTGTGACTTTTTTGTCTGTTTTATCTGCCTCTGGTCACTCTGGACTGGTGGAGGAAGGGAAAAATTGTTTCAAATTGTTGAGGGAGAAGTATGGTCTTCAACCGGATCCGGAGCACTATGCTTGTTACATAGATATCTTAGGTCGAGCGGGTAATATAGAAGAGGTATGGTATGCATATCACAATATGGTTGTGCAAGGTACTAGGCCTACTGCAGGAGTATGGGTAGCATTGTTGAATGCTTGCAGTCTTAATCAGGATGTTGAAAGAAGTGAATTGGCTGCAAAGCATCTCTTGCAGTTGGAACCCAATAAAGCTAGCAATATTGTGCTTGTATCAAATTTTTATGCAGCCATTGACAGGTGGGATTGTGTGGAAGAGCTGAGAAGCATCATGAGGACCAAAGGGTTGGCCAAGGAAGCTGGGAATAGCTGGATCAATGTTCCAGGCTTCAATCGACATGCCATATCACTATCTGCTTGATTGTTCAGCTAAACAACTAGGAGGTGAGAGCTTTAATGGCTAAAGTTGTGTGATGCAGGAAAACCAAAAATCATTGTGCAAACTAGAAGTGAAGTTGATGTTTTGGATTATGGGTAGGTGGCACAAGTATGGGCAGAACATGTTAAAGGGTAATCCTCATCAAAGGTGATCCATCAGTCTATTCTTCTATCCAACTCTACTAATTCTCCTCTATAAGGTTCATATTTTCTGATACTTTGAAAGAAAAGTATGCTTATAAAGAAATGCATATTTGAAACCAAATATGGAATTACATCGTGTGATTGCAGTAAATAAATAATAGTAGCTATGAAATTGGTCAAACTTCAAATTCAAACATAAGAATCCTTCATTTTGTATTTTGCTTCTTGTACTGAGCCAGCGTTAGAGAAGCAGTGCGTATTCCATGAACATTCTTTTACCAATCATAGGATCTAATCTATTTGTCACTTTAGCCAAATAAGGACTTCTTTCCTTTTCAACATGTGGGAGTACAGGAGAGAGAGGAGCACTTGTGTGGGGTGGAACATAACATAATCCTCTACTATTGTAAAAGGTAGACTCCCCTTATTTATGACCAAAATTTACTTTCCTAAAATGCAAAATTTCAATGTTTTGCTTTACTACCTAAAAATGTAGACAAAGTCGTCATTTTAACTTGACTATAAGTCTCATCACTTGGCAACACTTCCTACTTTCCAAGAGTTCTTCTATAAACTGGTGTGGGGTGGAACATAACATAATCTGCTATATGCCTATCACCAAGTATGTGGATTAACTGGTGTGGGCTGGGAGTAGGATTTTTCTAGTTTAGCTAGTAGTCTGAAGTTTGAGTCTTGACATGCAGCTGCATTAAATATTTGGAGTGAAAACTTTGTCACTCATAGTGATTTTATCTGGTTAGAACAAGATTACCTCCAAAGGAAGATACTTGTAGTCTAGACCAAAAATATCTGCTATATGCTTGCATATTTTGCACTTATTCTAATCTCTTGGAACTCCTTTCGTTAGTTAACAGTAAAAATAAAGTTTGTCATTTTCTGTGGTAGGACATTATTATTGTAGCAGTAATACTGTAACTTGATAGATTACTAGAAATGGTTTTGGTGTTTTTGTTGATAAATTTGTCATGGAGTTCTTTTATCAAAAAAGAACTAAACAAAACAAAAAGGGACTAAATTATTTAT
Organism: Glycine max; assembly: GCF_000004515.6. Lineage (NCBI taxonomy): Eukaryota > Viridiplantae > Streptophyta > Magnoliopsida > Fabales > Fabaceae > Glycine > Glycine max. The sequence continues at coordinate 3,279,205 of NC_038255.2, read as the reverse complement.
GATTTATATTCAGGTTCTTCGTCTCTCTGCTGCTACTCAGGATTTACCAAAGTCTGTAATTTGCAATGTTCATGGTGTGAATCCCGAATTCTTGAAAATTGGAGAAAAGATTGCTGCAGAGAGGGAGCTGGGGCAGAAAGCCTTTACAAAAGGGGCATATTTCCTGGGAAAGATGGTGTGGGGAAAGGGATATAAGGAGTTGATAGATTTATTAGCAAAGCATAAGGCTGACCTTGATGGTTTCAAGTTGGATGTATTTGGAAATGGAGAGGATGCTAATGAAGTTCAGAGTGCAGCCAGAAGGTTGGATTTGAATCTCAACTTTCAGAAAGGAAGAGATCATGCAGACGATTCTCTTCATGGGTAGGAACACTTTGAAAATTGAGCTTCAAAATTTATAGTAAGATATAATTCACTGCAATGGTCCCCACATTGTTGTGAAACATACCTAAATGAAATGGGGAAAGTAATTCATTAAGTTGCATATATTGATACATGGAAATGGAACTGAGTTATCTTTTAATCCCCCATATCTTCACAAAGTGAATTGAATTAATTATGTGTTTAAAAAATGCAATATCCAAAGCTATTTTTTAATACATGGATAAAAGCACATTCGCCTACACATGATTCTTTCTCATCCTTTACATACCCAGACTCAATCTGGAATTTGTTTTTATTAAGTTTGGTTCTTATTTTGACACACTTTATCCTTATTGTAGGTACAAAGTCTTTATAAATCCTAGCATTAGTGATGTGCTATGCACAGCTACAGCTGAGGCACTTGCCATGGGCAAATTTTAGTTTGTGCTGATCATCCATCAAATGAGTTCTTCAGGTCATTTCCCAACTGTTTGACTTACAGGACATCCAAAGACTTTGTAGCAAAAGTAAAAGAAGCATTGGAAAATGAGCCTTATCCTCTAACACCTGAGCAAAGATATCAACTTTCTTGGGAGGCTGCTACTCAAAGATTTATGGAATATTCCGAGCTTGATAGGATCCTGAACATGGAAAATAATGGTGAAAAGGAAAGTGTAGATAAGGGAAAGCTCATTGCTAAGTCAGCATCAATGCCTAATCTGACAGAACTAGTAGATGGAGGCTTAGCATTTGCTCACTATTGTCTTATTGGGAATTAATTTCTGAGATTATGTACAGAAGCAATACTTGGGACACGTGACTACGATAAGCAGCACTGTAAAGACCTTCATCTCTTGCCTCCACTGGTAGAAAATCCTATCTATGGCTGGTGAATGGGTTGACTAGTTTGGATGTTTGAAGGATAACTTGTCACACCAGATTATGACAAGCAGTACAGTAAAAGCCATCATTTAAATGCATGTAGGTAGAAAAATTTACGGATGGCTGGTGAATAGATTTAGTGGTTGAATTTGTAGTTTGTTTTACAGTTGCTTGTGTTAGGTGCCTGCTAAGTTTTCAATCCTTAAATTTTGTAGTTCTTTTTGTTTTTGTAAGTGAGGTAGTTCAATATTACCAAAACACGTGTAGAAAGTTAATGTAAAGTAACAGGACGTTCTCCCAAGTAACCTTGTGAGAATAAGCTGTAATGAATTTGCATCGATTTAACATGAAATAAATTGTTCAGTAATGATAACCTTCAAGAGTACAAGCCAAAATGATTGGAGAAATGGCCGTCCATGGTGTAGAATGTTTATAACTGCTTGTACTGTCGAAAGAATAACATCGTTTATCAGGAAATTAAGAGGACTTCATGGGGTTGTCCACTCTGCACAGGGAAATATCAGGTATTCTTTAGTTTAGTAGTGGGAAGGAGGGAGAAATGAAGGAATAAAGAGAATTGCTACTGTCAACTTGAAGGAATAATCTTTTCTTTCTAAGCTTTTAGTTTAAAACTACATATTCCACTTGTCTAGGGGAACTAGGCATGAAACATCACACAACTTAATTTGGAATGGGGCAACAAAAGTCAGGTACTACTTATCATACTTTAGACTAATTCATGGGTAACGTGGGGATAGGTTTTTGGTTGATTCTACTAAATTTGGTAAGTTATTTATAATTCACTACAAATGTGATTTATAATTCACTGCAAATGAGGTGGGTCAATTTCTTCAGGAATAATGTGACTTTTGATTTATTATATTTTATAATTATTTTGTTGTGATGCATACAATTTTAAAAAATTTATTTTAATTTTTTATGTTTTTAAAATATATCATTTTAGTTATTTTTTTATTTTTCCTTTGAAACATTACTATTTTGTTAACATTTTAGTAAGAGTTTTTAATTGTCATTATATTTGATCTAATAATAATGTATTTTTTATATATGTAAATTTTAAATAAAATTCATAAGTTTAATAAAAATTTATATATGTAAAAAAATATATTATTAGATCAAAATTTATTATGTAAACTTATATGTATATTAAATATACATTAAAAATTTTATTGTTATATATAATGATATTAATTATTTTTTAATATAATTAATTTATTAGTTCAGTTGATTAAAGTATTGTGTTAATAACGCGAAAATTTCACGAATTGTTAATTCATATATGCAATAAATAAGAATAATATTGGAATTATAAAAATACATTGGATGTAAAAAAAAAAAAAAGACTAACGCAAGAAGAAAATCCCTACATGTGTTAGCACGTGTCTTTGGTTCAGATCTATAGAAGGATTCTAGTGTGTTTTGGACTTCTAGGCCTTTGGCCATGAAAGTTTTTTGATATTGTAAATTAATTAATAAATATGTGAAAATATTTTATTTTTTATTTTTTATGGGTAAAAATTGAAAGAATTTATAATAACTGATGTATGATCAACTAAGCTCCTCTCCACAAAATCCTTTCATCTTTAATAGACAAAAATAAATTTTTCTGGTATTTTTTTTGACTTGGCGAGCGGTGATAATTAATATGAAATTACTAAATTTTTCCATGTTACCTTAAATATATTATTCTTAGAAAACTAAACAATAATACTCTCTCTGTTTTTAAATATAATTTTTTAAAACTAATTTATTAATAATTTATATTATTTTATCAAAATTATCCTAAAATTATTAGGATACAGTCTAATTATTTTCATTTAATTAATTTCACACTTATTTTAAAAAACCACTCAAAATAACTTCCCAAATTAATAAAAAAAATACTTTTCTTAAATTCTGACTTTTAGAAGAAAACACACACTCACACTCAATCCTTCTAAAATAAAAATAATTATCATTAATCTAAAAAAAAACTGTACGAAAAGGGGAATACTTTTATACCAACTTTTAAATTTGAGGAAAATAACTATAATAAAAAAATATTTCTGTTCTTGAGTTTGAATTTTAAATATATTGAACTTTGGTGCTCTTGTTGTGAGAGGGGATGTGAGGAAGAAGAGGGCATAAACGTCCTAGAATTTCATTAAAAAAGCATGTGCATCGCATGTGATGTGTTTAGTTTTGTGAAGGGTAAAATAGGGTAATTAATAAGTGTTGAACTCAAAGGAGCTAGCGTAATTTGCTCTTATGCAACTTTGGAACTTTTAATCTCAACCGTTCAACTAATCCAAGGGACTGTAATTGTGCTGGAGACAATGTAGTAGGCTGTAGAGGATCCGCATCCAACCGCGAAGAGAGGTCTCTCAGTCGTGACCTAACAAAGCTGGTGCTTCTTTTTCTCTGCAGCAGCCTCTTCGATCCCGCTGGTGCTCACTTCGATCCCGTTGGCGCTCTCTTCGATTCAGGTTTGTTAATCTATCTTATTTCTCTATTGTTCGATTTCTTGTTGTTGTTGTTGTTGTTGTTGTTGTTGAGTTTAGGGTTCATCCTTTGTTGTTTGGGGGCAAAGGTTGAATCAGTTTTCTTTTGTTTTGATGATGGTGCTCGATTATTAACTTTAATTGTGCAGCCTTTGTTTTGATGATGGGTTATTGGATGATGATCTTGGTTGGTAGCAACGTGGACAGAAGCTATACATTTCAACATTTTATATATGTGGATATGCTACTCTCATCAGGAGCTCGATTGGTTTTTGTGGGAACAATTGCTTAATTTGCATTTATTTGCACAGAGCACTAGTCTTTGGGAGGTTAGGCTGATTGTCTATGGGTACTTCTAGTATGGGTAGGCATGGCAACGGGCCTGAACCCGTGGGGCCCACCCTGGACCCGCCCTGATTTTGACGGGGAAAACCTGAGTTGACCGGGGTCGGGGTCGGGTTTTCCCCAATAGCCAAAGTCGGGTTCGGGGATGACAAACCAATGCAGAAAAATATACTTTCATCTTTGTGTTGACAAACATTATAGAATGTTAATGATAAGAAAACTTTTCGCAAATTGCTGGGATGAAGGGAGAAAAGTTTTTTCAATGCAGATTCAAATTCAATATCTACAGAGTTTCTGTTTGACTTGAATGATAACAAAATAAGAACTTTGACACAAGTTCAAATTATGAATGAAGTAAGAAAAACTTCAAATTCAATATCAATACTAGCTTCTGTTACAGGTTCTAATTCAATATAATGTTACTCATTGATAATAGGAATTATGAATGAAATAAGAAAATTTAAATCATTTCGATTAGCAGAAGATATTACTTCATGCTTACTACAAAGTCTAATGTTACAACATAGTTGTGCTCAGCATAACTAATGTTACAGAAAATTAATGATATTCTTAATTGAATGAACCGTTTTCAAGTAAGTTAACAAAGCAAATAGGAGGAAGATCAAGTGAATTCCAAAGTAACAGTTCCCCATCAACACTTGAAGAATCCATGTCAGGTGATGCATGTTGGTGTTCTTGTTCCTTTTTCCTATCCATTGTTGCCATGAACTCTTTCTCCTCCTTATTCTTCTCAAGCTTGTTTTTGCTACAAGCCATTTGAAGGCTTGTTAATTGATCAGCTAGTACTCTTCCCTTCATGTTTCCTGATTCAAGTTTCAACTTCAAGCATTCAGGTATCCATTGAAGGCATAGAGAGAAGCTGAGAACTTCCTCTCATAAGTCATTCTCTTCATCACAGCTCTAAGCATTGAAGGCTCGTCATCGTAGTTCTCATTCTCAGGCTCCACAGGTTCCTCCTCCATCTCTTCAGCCATCTCAAAGGGAGAATAGTAACTAGGTGGAACAATGTTGTCCAAAAACCTAAAATCATGGACATCCAAATTAGTACTTTGCACACCCAAATCATTTCCTTCTTCTTCACTCTCCACCACTCCTGAATTGCTGTCATTGCTTGAAGTCTGTGGTGTCACATTGCTTGATTTGTATTGCAATTGCATATCCATTTTTGTCCCACCATCTTTTTTAGTTAAGCATGACTCAAAGCTACTAGTAATGTAGTCAATTTGTGCAGTGTTGTTGATGAAGTCATTGTTGCTTGTGCTATAATCTTCAGGGTCATTGAGGAAATCAGTGAATTGGTCAATTGAGAATTGTGTTGAACCTTCTCCATATGCATCAACCTGTTGGTGGTGTTGCATTTGTTGGTGGTTGATGAGAAGTGAGGTGGACGAGGACGAGGACGAGGAACAAGCGTTGTTGTTGTTGTTGTTTCTTTCTTTAAGCCTTTGAAGGAGGAGATTGGTGATCTTTGAGGAAAGAGCTGGACTTGTGGAGGATTGAGAGCAAGGCCAGAAGTTAGTCCTCATGTTGGCGCCGTGAAGCAAGCAAGCAGCCTCATCATAGGCTCTTGCAGCTTCCTCAGCAGTGTCAAAAGTTCCCAACCACACTCTTATCTTCTGAATGGTGTCTTTGATCTCAGCCACCCATCTACCTGATGGCCTTTGCCTTACACCAACAAACCTCTTCCTTGCTCTTTGCACCCCTCCAAGTGCTGCAGCTTGTTTCATCATCTCATCCCAACCCAAGGTTCCCTCACATAGCTCTCCCTCTTCCACCACTTCAACAACCTTTCTCTTCCTTGCCATCTACCCCCTTTGAACTCTTTTTGTTTCTTCAATTGGTTAGGCTTATAAGGTGATTCTTTAAGGGTACTAAACTTGGTTTGTTTGGTTAAACCCTTAAACTTATAAGGTGAGTATTAGAATTTAGAGGACACTGAAGTTTGGTTGCTATGCTTTGCCTTAGCTGGTTGGTGCTTTTATATGTGGTTTAAGGAAGTGAGTGATCCTTTGAACTAGTTGAGTTTTGGATATGACCAAGTCACACTGATTAATTGGTTTCATATATTTGTTTCTTTATGATTTCGGTTTCTATATCCAAACATTTGGCGGTTTCTCAGGCTTTGTAATTAGTGCAGCTTGTTTTGACTTGGCCAAAGGGTACATAGATTTATTTCTCTTGTGAGATCTTGTTTGAGAACTTCAGCATATTCTATACCAAAGTGTAGGCCTGAATTGGTCATTACAACTTCTTTTAATCTTTTCCATGTGATCCAAAGCTAGCTACAGACTAAATTATTGTGATCTATGATCTTTCTTTAATTTCAATTTTTATTTTCTGCCCAAATTCTACCACTTTGTCCAAGGCAAGAAGTGAAATGTGAGACAGAGTTTCAGACTCAGTTGCCAAGAAAGACACCAAGAAAAACAACCCGAGTAGCTAAAACCTATGGGCTTATACAGAAGTAACTAGAATACTTGTCCATCTACTGTTAATGCTTGGATTTTACCTTAATAGTTTGATTTTTATATTTCATTATCAACTCTGATTACCCATAACTAGATTTGTTGGTTGTTTATGAACTTTTTCTACGCATCCTTTCATATATGTTTGGTCTAGCCAATAGAATGAGAGTTAAAAACAAAAGTACATTGAAGATTGGTAAGTTTAGGAAATCAACTAATCAAGGCTCTTAGATACTTATTAACACTTTTCTTATCCTAGTCGAGAATGAGAGATATCTTTTAAGGTATAAAAATCATTTAAGAAACTGATTTCTTTCGACTGATACTCGTTTATACACATGAACTTGAAAATCAAATTTCTAACTATATACTTAAAGAACATGATTATTTATCAATTATATCACACTATATTATACTATATTATTTTTTGATACTTATTAACTAGCAAACAGAAATATTTACTCAACAGTAATAGGAAAAGTCTCTTTCATACGAAAACAAGGTCCCTTCATTATTGTTTATACACCCCCGTTGGGTTTCGGGGGCGGGGACGGGGAGAGAAATGGGGAGTCGGGGGCGGGGGTGGGGTAAGCAAAACCCGACCCCGACCTGCCCCGTTGCCATGCCTAAGTATGGAGCTCTTAACATTTAAGGGAATATTTTAGTTTTTATCTGTTATCTTCTCTGTTTAATTGAGCTTGGTATAAGTTTATTGATATACCTTTCCTTGTAAATGTCTGCCATGAAATTAATATGTTACTCATTTAAAATAGTTTCTTAATTGCCCTTATTTTTTTAAATGATTTAGATGAATGACATATTTTATTATTTTATAATATGCTTATGTTTTTATCATTTAAAATATTAGAATACCTCCCAAAAAGGACTGTGCTAAGTGGGATGACATTGACAACAAAATTGAATTTTTTTGAGAATATTTATCGAAGAGATAGATACTGGGAACAGACTAGGAATGAGTTTTAGTAAAGAAGGGTGGAAGAATTTAGAGAAAAAATTCCAATTTAGAACAAGGTGTGCTTATGACAAGATTCAATTAAAAAACAAATAAGATGCGTTAAAAAAGGGTTTTCAATCTTTTGCTAAGTTGGTTGAGAAAGACACCCGTCTTGGTTGGAATTATGAGAAACAAACCATTGTAGCAGATGAAGAACTTTTGGCATTTGCAAAGCAAGATGGAGAATATTGCAATGCATAACCAATTTTAAACTTGAAACTCAAATCTCTATTATTTTGCTGTAACATGATTTGTTATTGCGATTCAATTTTTTTTATACTAAAATGTCCTTTTTTTTTCAAATGGGTATCATTGGATGCTTTTACTTTTGTCGGATCCGGTTAAATTTTCCTTTTTGATCTTGCCCTTATAAGTGTTTGTGCTTTTTTTTCGTTTTCGAATGGTGGTTTTGCTTTGGAAAAATCTTCTGTGCAGATTTTGGGTGTTAGCATTGAAAGGTGTTGATTGAGTTCCATTTTATATGAGTTTCATCTTTTGCCTTTTGTGGTTTAGGCATGGATCTTGTAGTTCATGACATGTATTTGTGTTGTGTAGTTGCTATGACTATGAGCATTCAACTTTTGTGTTTGTTTGTTTTTGAAAAAGTTTGATGGTTTATTTAGATAATGCAAATTTGGCGTTGTGGGGTGTGTTCTGTTTGGTGGATGATTTTTACTTTAGGCTAATAGGTTTGTGCTTTTGAAAGAAAGAGAGAATCAACGGGGTTTGCAGTGAGGTGAAAGATTTCAATTATGTTTATTCCTAGAAGTGAACTGAATTTTGTGTTAATTTGTGTTTCCACTGTACTCTTTCAGCTTCATATATATTGTGTTCAGTCATTAGTTATAGTCTTGTAGACAATGATACCAACTTTAGTTTTACTTGATTGGTGAGATGAAACAGAACATATATGCTTGCTTTGATTTGTATGCATTTTGTGTCAATAAAGCCCTGCATAAATCTTGAATTCAGTAATGTATACTGTATAATATGTGTTTTTATTATTTTTTAGATATTGACTGGTTTGATATACAACACTGGCTGATTTGAAATGGCTTAACTTGCAAGCATAATTTGTACGTTGGTTTAAGTAATTAATGTGGCCCAATCCGAGTTGTACGAAAATACTAACTGAGTCGAAACCCACTTTCTTTTCTTTGTGGGTGTGCCACGGCCAAATGCAGATGCAGATGCAACAAACGCAGCAGCAGGCCACGGCGACACCATTCTCGACCTGCACTCCTCCTCCTTCCTCCGGTGGCTCCGCGTCCGAGGCACCGCCAAAGCAGGTGGCTCAAGCAATGGACAAGCTCGGACAGGCCGAACGAATCATCGCCGACATCCGAATCGGCGCCGACCGCCTCCTCGAAGCGCTCTTCGTCGCGGCGGCGCAGCCTCACCAAGGCAACAAGCCTCTCCAAGTCTTCCTCAAAGAAGACGCATGCATGCGTCAGTATCTTCAAGACCTTCGATCGCTTGGTAAGCATGCCTTTTCACTCGCCCCTTTTGTTTTTTAGGTTCCGTGGATTAGGGTTTTGGATTGGACTCTGCGACGTCGTTTGTGTGATTAGTTCGTCGTGGTTTTGGTTTAATAGGTAAGGAGCTAGAAGAGTCTGGAGTTCTCAGCGAATCAGTTCGATCGAGGAAAGATTTTTGGGGCTTGCATATGCCACTGGTTTGTCCAGATGGCGCTGTGGTTGCGTATGCGTGGAAACGACAACTTGCAGGACAAGCAGGTGCTTCGGCCGTTGACAGGACCAGGTTCGATTTGTTCAATTTGGTTCTGTTTCAGTTCTCTCGTTCAAATTTCTGTGTAGTACATTTAGATAACGGAATAGGATGGAAAACAATGGATTCCAATTCAACTGTCTTTTCTTGTGCTTAGAGTTGATAATTGCTATGGTGTTATTAGCGATTTATTTATTTAGTTATTTTTATGATTTTTGTGCATTCTTAGGTGGATATCTTAATCTTAAGTTTTGGTATTACCTCCTGAATTCCTAGCACATGGTATTGATAATATGAATCTTAGCCAAGTTATGCTGTGATATAGCTGTCTCGTACCTAAGTTGTGTAGAAATAGAGAACTAGTACTACGCTAGAAAACAGTTTTTTTATTGGGTATTGTGGTTTATAATGATCGTGCTGACTTTCGAATCTCAAGTCTGCTAAATTGTGGTACTTTAGTTGCTCACTTAGGCTTTTGAATGATATCAGGTTAGCTCTCAAAGCTTTCACTGATCAGAAAAGGCGTTTTTTCCCACATCTTGATGATGGACTTGAAACTAGTGAATCAGCATCGAAGAAATGTTGTGGGTCTGAAGAAATTGCAGTGGATCCCAAGGAAGGAATTAGTTTTCTAAGGACGCTGCCGGATGTTCTGAAGTCCTTGGAGAAGGATGTACCAAATCTGAAAATATTAACTTTTGAACGATTGGACTGGTTAAAAAGAGCTTCCACACTTACCTCGTCAACAAATGAGAATTCTTTGGAACATAACTATCATGGTTCGAATAAGCTAAGGCTAGGATCAGTGGGAACCGTCCCTGCAGAGAAGGTTGCAGTGATAGAATTGTTATTCCCGTGTGTCTTCAGGGCTGTTATATCCTTACATCCTGCTGGTTCCATGGATCCAGATGCTGTAGCTTTCTTTGCTCCAGATGAGGTATGCCTGCCAATATTATTGTGATATTTATCATTCTTTTTCCTAATATTCCTTTTGGTGGTGTGAACTGTTTGGTTTTCAGCAATTCAGCATTCTATGGACATACTAGATGATGTCTTAACATCAGTTCTTTGATAGTTCCTGTAATTGATGCGGTTTTTGTTTTCCTGTCTCCTGAATCCCTAGTTTCAGATAATGAAGCTTGTATATAAAGCCCATATTAACTCTTGTAGCTGTAAACTTCATTTTCTGATTGCAATGTAAACTTGCTTGTCTACAAGATTCCACTACCTTCTTGAAGCTGTATGGAAATCTAAAATTTTAATAGGGTGAGCCTTGGTGCAATAGTAAGGTTGCTGCCTTGTGACCTGGGGGAGTTTTTAAAGTTCTCTCCAAAATGACTAATTTTTTAATTGTAATAAAAATACTTCAGTTTTCTTGAATTTTCCATCTACATATTCCACAGTTTTATAGTTTATTAATACCTCTGGCGCAGTGTATTTAACTGTGTACTACTTAACAGAGCGGAAGTTATGTGCATGCAAGGGGGTTTTCAGTTCATCATGTGTTTAGACATATTACGGTAATGGTCTCTGTTGCTCCTTATTTCATTTGATTCGTTCAGTTACTCTTTGAAATCTTCATGTATATAGCTTTTTTTATCTTGCACTACAGGAGTATGCAGCAACAGCTCTGCAGTATTTTCTTGGGAACCAATCTGAAACGTGTCTGTATTTTCTTCTGGTACTGTAGTGATCTATTTCAAATCATAATCCTTTTTTTGGTTTGGAATGTATTAATTCTCGATATACTTGAGGTTTTCTTAGCTTTCTGCCATTTTTTGTTGTAGCACTGGATTTGCAGCTACCAGACACTGTTTTCAAGACCTTGCAGGTTCCATTGGCACTTTCTAGAACTTTAAATTTTCCTATCACTTGGTAAAATTACTAATCTCAATTTGTTGGTGGTGCAGCAAATGTTCCCGGCTACTTGCAATGGATAAACAATCAACTTTATTGTTACCTCCAGTTCATCGTCCTTATTGGCAGTTTTCCTTTTCTAAAATTTTGTTGAACATATCCTCAAAGGACCAGAATTCTGATACTACTCAGGCTTATCATATTGACTGCCTCTCTGAGGAAACATAATTGCATCTACCAGTGACTCAGGTATAACCCAAGTGCCCAATTCAATGTGGAACTACCAGGAGCAAGAGTTTCCATTTCATTGTTGTATGTATGTTCCCCTTTTCCTGTCATGTACAGGTTGGAAGGTAAGGGGTTGGAGAAGCAATTTGGTTATCTTTGGTCTATATTTTCCATCTCTTAGATTGGAATTGGATCTTCAGGAAATTGACGAGTGCCTGGCTTGTTTTGTAAGCCTCATGAAAGTGGCTGCCATCTGTTCTAAAGATTTCTCAGATATTCATTGAGAAGTTCTCACGTATAATTGCCACTAGACCAAAAAGTACAAGATAGGAACATTATGACCTGCGTATGCTAAATGAAAGTGCCAGCTGACTGTAATTTTTGAAATTTATCAGCATGTGAATACATTATAATGACCGTCTGCAATATTTCTTATTTTAAAATGATGCTGACTACAATGTAGTACACGACTACCTTCTCCGTATAATGGTTATTATATAATCACTACAAAATTACAGTGTATTGCACAGCTACCTTCTCCATATGTACTAGTTCTACGTCCTACTCCCTTAGTTCTTAATTATAAAATTCAAGTTTAAAATTATGTATATTTTTTTAGAAGACTTGATCTATAATATTTTTTATTAATTATTTATAGACTAAGAATATTTTTCATTAAAAGAAGAGAGAATATATTGATAAATAATTATGAGAGAGGAGTATTAATGTCAATGATGATTTTAGAAAAAATTATAAATTTAAAATAAATTTATTGTTATAAATTAAATTAATATTTTTTTAATCTTTATGGATTAGATAATTGAGTTTTACAAGTGTGGAGGGAGTAATATAGTGAAAAATTGGTGTTATATTAATTATAAAAACTTTTATATCATTTTATCAATTATTGTTCATTTAATGTTAGGTTGTGTAAAGATTATTTATTCATTCATAAAATTATTTGAGTTACTTTAAAATAATTATTTTAAAAATTAATAAATTTATTATATATGATGAGTTAGGGGCTACTTTCAAAAGCAACAACTACACTACAATCTGGCTCCAAAATTAATGTGAGTATAGACCAAGTCACCAACACATTACACATACTACCTTTCATAGGAAAACACAGCATCAGAGTGCAAACTAAACAAGAGAGAGACAAGACACAGCATCTTACAATTTTGTGTTCCAAAGCATAGTTAACAAAAGGGGGGGGGGGGGGGGGGGGAATTCTTGTCAGAAATCATAATTACATTAGATAGAGTTAAAAACAAACAAGAGACTAGATAAAATTGCTAAAATTTAAAAAATGGAATGGTTTACAATTGTATTTGAAAGAATATTATTGTTAGATAAACACAAATCTTTGAAGGTTTAACTCAATAATTAATTTTATTAAGAGGAAGTCAATAATTAATAGGAACCATTAAAGGTAATTTTTTTCTCTCTTTAAAATTATCAAATGAGAGCATATTTTGAATAAATACCCGGTTAAGGATAACTCGTAATTCCTCTCACCTTGTAATGACTATTAATCATGTTAAATAAGGTGGTCTTAATTTTTTCCTCTTTATATGTTTGAGTTAATCATTTCTTACTTTGCTTAAAAAATTTCTTTTTATACCGTGTCTTTAATTATATTAATAAGTGATTGGTCTGATTCACGATAAATTGAAATCCTTTAAGGTTTATTAGTCAAGCTAAATAAGGTGTTCTTAATTAAATCCATTAAGGTTTATTAATCAAGCTAAATAAGGTGTTTTTAATTGTTTTTTCTTTATATGTTTGAATTAATCATTTCTTACTTTGCTTAAAATTTTTTCTTTTTATAAAGTGTTTTTTTATTATATTAATAAGTGGTTAGTCTGAGTGATGATTAATTCAAATCTTTTAAGATTTAAATAAATATTTCATAATTCAAATTTATTCTTGTATGGAGATAATTTGTTGAAAGGGAACAACCTACCTTAATTTAAGTGCCTTTACATATCCCAAAAGAAATTAGTTTTAGTAAATAATTAAAAATACTTACAATCATGTGGCATAAAAAAGGTGCCTTTTGATTGTTCCAACTCCATATTTACTTAAGTTAGAAACTACATATGCTTCATCATTCCATTATGTTAGGTTACCTTGGAATATGTTTATTATTATTTCCCTTTCATCACCATTAAGGCGTAAAGCGTTAATGAATTGGGATGTGGGAAGAAGTGTTTCACTCTCAAGTGTTTCTTTTTAAAATATATGAATCGAGCGTATGAAAAAGGAACTTTTGCTTCCTAAAAAAAAAAATGTAACTTTTGCAATGGTCTCAGAATATTCGGAATCATTGATGGTTTTAAAATAAGACCGTTCATTTTGTATTACAAAATTGGGGAGAATTGTAGAAGCCACCGCATTAAAAGGGTCAAACAGGAATGTTAGCTTTTCACTTCATGGGCATACATGTAAACAAGTCAATATGGCCTTAACTTCGCTGTTGTTGATTATCTGTGCTCCAAAACTCCAAATAGGATTTCCAAGAATAAGATATGTCAGAATACTTTTTCTTTGTAGTTTTTTTTTCTTCCTTTTGACTTTTTTTGTTAAAAAAGAATCTTACATTGAGAGAAAATTGGTATGTACCAGTGAAATTCAATCAGAAAAGTAAACCATTCTTAAATTGTACCATCTTCCATTTTGGCATAGTTACATGTGTATATTGTAATCCTATTTTTGAGTGCCAATCCTGTATAATAGAAGGGTATGAACAGTTAACCCTTGTGATCAAAAGGAGGGAAGTGCCACCAAGATGTAAGGAGAGGTCAAGTCAAAAACTAAAACGGTTCATAATGTTTTGTCAACCACCCTTGTAGTGATTAGCATTGCACCACTCCTGCAATCTTTGCCTCATCTGTTGTCTGTAAACAAGAAATTGATTTATAAGTACTCATTAGAAGTTAGTTCACTTGTAAGGTTGTTTTAGGCAAGAATAAGTTTTCATTCACCTCAAAAATGAGGCAGAAGTTGATCATTTATTCATTTGGCAAATGCTAATAAATGCCTTCACAGTATTGGTTAAGAACCTAAAAGGAGAAATTTTTTTATTGGGATGCATAAAACTGTTGTTTATGATTTTTTTTACACTCCCCTATAATTTCCATAATAAATCCTTTATCTTTTTAGTTCTTTAACCAAGATGGTTAGCAAGACCCTATTCATTTTCCTTTTTGGTTACACAATACTTTTGTATGCATGACATTGCCCCAAATGTAAAAAAGAAAAAAGTCTTACCTCTTCCAAATCTTGATTTACGAACAGCACGCCCTCGGTCGCCCTGTAAAATTTTGGTACAGAAAACAAGATGTAACTTGATACAAATAGAATATACATGTACTTTCGGCAGCACGGTAAAACGTTCATTTTCAGCTATTGTTCAAAATCAAAGAGGAAAATTTTGCATGCACATACATGTCATATGTGAAAATTTATTACATGATCCAAGACCACCATATATCCATGATCTCGGCTATCCTCCACGTGACATGTAACTGAATTTTTTAATTTATGAGAAAAAAATTAATAAAACTCGGTTATGTATCATGTAGAGATTGTCTGGGACCATGTAGTTCTAGATCATGTAATAATTTCCTCGCCATATACATCTATACATGTTAAAGTGTTAGTTGCCACTAGCCAAGCCTGAAATATGTCAGTTGGTGTTAACAGCAGGTGACATTTTTGAGTTTAATTTGACAATGATAACCTTGTGGTTTTGTATGATGAAGTGATCTAAAGCATTTTCTTATATTCTCTTGAGGATTTCATGTTTACCTGAGCATTCATCAGTTCTGCGGGATCAAAATCCATGGACACCCTTTGTGTGGTTAAGTCATATGTTCCTTTTGCAAAGTTTGGATCAAGTGCACTAATTTTGCTTCTTGATCCATCTGATAGAGTTGATGAAGCATCTTGCTTTCTCCTTTTTACCCATGTAAAGGTATTATTAGATCCCACACTATAGCCATTACCATTAGCAACATTCATTTGGGAGGTCTCAGACATAGCATCCATATGAGGCTTTGTATAATCTTTGTGCATGGCTCCTCCTTTTCCCTTAGTAAGATGTGATTTACCATCATCTCTACGAGCATTTTGAGAAATGTTCTGCATGTCCTTCACAGAAGAAGGTAAGATAAGTATGGAAAAAAAGTAGTGATCTAATCTTCAAGTGATGTAGTAGCATTCCACTGAAAAAAGGAGTACCTCTTTTGAAGTTGATTTGCCAAAATTGTTTGGATCTTGCAAAATTTTACTGACTCGTCTTTGCTGCCTTCTTGATGTTGCAACCTCTCTCATTTTACCTCCAGTTTTTTTCCTGAGAGTACACAAGCTATGAGTATAGATAGAAATGACGAAAACCTTCACTCTCATTGTTCTGCAATGTTTAGGACTCAAAAGGGAAACCTAGTACACAAGCTAGGTGGGGTTTGGGGAGGGTAGAATAGATGCACACAATCTTATTCTTGCAAATTTCATGTCACAAGGTAGCAATCTTACCATTGCATTAAGACTAGACCTCAATAATAAGATTAAAAGCACGAGAAAAATTCAATTACATAAACAACTATAATCATCATGGAAATTTTTATGAATAATAAGAAAGACCATAATAATTTACTTGGATGAATCTTCAATATTTTTTACATCCATTTCTTTGCTAGGAGGATACTTCGGCAGGCTTGATGCATTACAAGCATATGGCTTGGTGCTGAAATACTGTAAAGGGTATACCATGAAAAATAAAATCAGAAATCCATTGGGCAACATTAAGCAAACAACATAATAAACTAACATCTTTAGAAAGACAACCATGAAGTATATGCATAGAACATCAACTCTTTGTCACAATATAAAATCATACATAAGAATTCTTCTGAAAATGAAGGATACAAAATCAAACACAACTTTACCTCAGACATTAGGGCAGATGAGGCAGTCCCTCGGTTGCCAGAATCGATCGACAGTAAAGTCTCGAGTAGATTAACAGCAGATGCAGGAAAATCTGCACACCTCTCCCGAAGAGAGCTTTCATAATTAGTCTGAGGTTTAAACATTGTTGCATGAGGAAGCCTAGTCTTTTTCCAGAAGTCCTCAGGAGGAGAACCACACAGCTTAAAAATTTTGTGTAATTGTTCAACCTGTAGACTCAAGAAAAAAAAAACATATAACGCGTCAAAGTGCAAAAGTAAATTTGAGAATTAGTGTAAGGAATGAAACTTTGCATGGTTTGTGCTGTTTGTATAGTCCTTATTTGTTCTAATTTCAATTTACAGCAAATTCAAGCTAAGCACATTAATTTTCAACCAAGAATTTCAAACAGAATGAAATGTGTGCATCTCCACAACTCCACATTTGTAAATAAAAGTACTACATAGCACAAATTAAATACATTAATCATGAGGATTACCTCAGTTCTCCCCTTAAGGATAGGCTTCCCAAGAAAAAGTTCTGCAAATACACAGCCAACACTCCACAGATCCACAGACACTCCATAGTTGGTTGATCCCATCAAGAGCTCAGGAGGGCGATACCACAAAGTCACAACGCGACTTGTCAAATGATGCTTCCCATTTGTGTTAATTGTATTTGCTAATCCAAAATCTCCTATCTTGAGAACACCTTCATTGTTCAACAAGATATTTGATACTTTGATGTCTCTGTGCATGATGCCACGCATATGACAATGCTCAAGTCCACTTAATAGCTGTCTCATGTAACATTTTATCTGTGGAGGGAAAACAGCATACATCCATGTAACATCAAATGCATACAAGTGACCTAACTAACTTTGAACACCCAAAAATAAATGGAAAAGAAAGTAAAATAAATAAGAGTAAACAGTGTATACGCCAACAATTTAAATTTTAAGAGATTTTTATATTGTCATTCAATCACAAATTACTGTAAGTTTGTTTCTTTTTACAATAATTATCTTAAGAGTGACACTAACAATGATTTATGTTAATACACTAACAGTATAGAAATTAAACTAATAAAATATATAAAGGACTACAAACAAAGTTGTTTAGCATAATATGAATACTAAATCTTGTCCAATATATACATAAAAATGCTTAAATATGTTTAAGATATCCAGTAAATGATCGAATTTTATTTATGGGTTCCTAATAAAATTTTTTGCTGTTTTGGGTCCCAACTTATTGAAGCTTTAGTTTTTAGTCTCAAGTCAAGTAATAACGTGTATCTTTACAAGTTAATTTTCCGACATTATCAATTATTGTAATAGTATTACATAATCACTTAATTGAAGATATGAACTTGAAATAATGAAAAAAAAAAATCATTAGAAACCCATACCAAAATTTGATCATTTGTTGGAAACCTTTAGCCCAAATTTATTTCTTTTAATGACACAGACTTATGAGAAATGAGAAGTTAAAAAAACCTGTGATTCGGAGAACACAATATCAGGACGTGATACTAGGCCAGCAAGATCATGCTCCATGTATTCAAACACAAGGTATATGCTATTTGAGAGGCGAGAAGTGATTATGCCTTCCAATTTCATGATATTTGGGTGATCAAGCCTACGAAGGATTGTTATTTCTCTTGCCATGAACCTGATGCTCTCAGGTTGGAAATTGTCAAAGCGCACCTTCTTCAAAGCAAACATCTTCCCAGTTTCAACTTCACGTGCTCGGAACACACTGCTATATGTACCTTGTCCAATCTATAGAAATGAAAATATTGAAAAAACATGTCATTGATCCAAAGTGGCTTGATATAGCAAATTCAGTTTAGTACAAAAAAAAATGCAATTACTCATTATCATTGAAATTGTCTCTTGTAGCTTTTGTTCTTCAAACTATGGTTTGGGACTTCCATAGTGAAAAAGAAACACACCATAAGCTTAGCTCAGTCAAGTTAGTTACATTTAATAATTTCACATTTTTAGTAATTAAATGTATAATACTTTTATAACTTAAATTGCATATAACCTTAAAGTTCTTGAGTATTTATTTAATTTTTTGTAGAAATATTTCAGCATTCCAGAATGATTTAATACAGGAATTGTAAAAAAGAACAAAAAACAAAAATAGAATGACAACAGGAAATCACGACATTTCTTATAATACAACTGAAAAACTTCAAAGTTGACAATTTCAAATTTCAAAAAACAAATTGTTCCTCCAATGCTATTTGGGAGAAACCACCTTTCCTAATAGCTCCAGAAATTTAAAAATTACAAAACACTGTCAATGAATACATAGTATTCATAGAATAATTAATCTCTCTAAAGTTAAACAATGTATGCAATAGCCAATAGGTATCACCAGTCACCAAACAAAACTATACTTTGGCTGGTTTTTATACTATTCTTTATCAAAATTGAAATTTCATCTAGATAACTAGTGAATGTAATACTATCATCATAAAATGTCACAATGAATGTTAACATTAAATGTTTCCTCTTGATAACTCACGTAATAGATATAAAAAAAACAGGTCATAATAAACGTTAGCATTAAAGGTTGGCTTTAAGTAAAAAGTACTTTAGAATTTAGATAATAACACTAAAAACATGAGAAATTATTAGTTTATTACATAGTTCATGAGCATTATGGTCTCGGATAACTTCATATTCATATTACACGTAATTGAGTTTTCTTAGCTTTTTCTTATGAAACAACTTATAACATGTCAAGAGAAAATTAGTCGAAATCATGAATACGCAATAATTTTTCCTTTTCTAATTGAGTTTTATTAACCTTTTTCTTATAGAATAACTTAATAACATTGTCACTTAAAGATTAGTCGAAACCATGAACACCTTAGGACCATATAATAATTTTCCCTAAAATCCAAGGTTAAAACATCAAAGTTTTTTTTTTTTTTTTTTTGTCCACGAGTGCAACGCAACAAATGCAACAAACCATAATGTGACCGTGACCAATATTTAAAACCTTATAAAAATCATAAAATACTGCACCTAAAATGATTTTTCATATACACAATCTAGTAGTAGTATAGCACCTTTTCCAACTTTTGAAAAGAATCAGCTTTGAGAGGGATCCATCCTTGAATGGCTTCAGCTGCAGTAGCTGTGAGCCAAGGAGGCCAACCAGCAGCATTCTGTTCAGCCTCCACATGCTTTGGAGCCAACCCAAGCCTGAAGCTGAAACCCCCACTACTACTCTTTGAATTGTTCTTCTTCAACTTCTTGTTGTTCCTCTCATTCTCTGACCCTGTTTTCGATTCCAGAACCGTCAACCCGGAATGTCCCTCCGCGATGTTCAGCACCGCAGGAGACGGAGAACAAGCTCCGGCAACCGCATTCTTGGAGCTTATGCAACCCATTTTATTTATTTATTTATTTATTGTTTATTTAGTAAGAAGAAGAAAGAATTGGATGATGTTGATGGTAGGGGAGAGTTTCCCCTACATTACCACTCCCCAATGCGGTTGCTGCACCCAGCAAGAGGGGATTCAGAAGAGAGAATGATGATCAAAAATCAGAAACAGGGGCATTTGGAATTGCAGCAAAAATTTGCAGCTTTGTTCCTCCCCTGTTTCTATTTCTTGTGTCTCTGTTCCGTGCAATTCGATGCAACCCCTTTTGGGTTTTTGTTTTCCCAAGAGGGTGTGCGAGACGCACGGGGAAAAATGGTGGCTTTGTTGTGGAACAGAGCAAAGTGAAAGAACAACCCCCTCCCTCCCCTGTTTTTTCCTCTCTCTATTCCCCTGTTTTCTCTCTCTCTCTCTCTCTCTCTCTTCCCCTGTTTCCGGGGGGAATGGGGGGTAGGAGGAATTTTAAATGCCAAAAGGGAAGAGGAACAGAAATTCGTGGGTCAGAATTAGGTCATGTCTTTTTTTGTAGTTGAAAATTGTAAGAAAAAAGAAATTGGGGTGTGACAGTTTGAATTTGGAGGGTGTGGTGTGGGTTATGATTTGAATTTTCTGTTAGTTGCTTCCAAGCTTTGGTTGGAAATGACCAATGAGAGAATGGGGTGTGAATGTGATATGTGATATGCCATGCAATGGTGGCAGTGGTTGTAGCCAACGCCTCCACTTCAAGCACGATCATAGAAAATGGAGGATAAAAATTTAGTTGCATGTGTTTTTTTGTTCTTATTCTTTAATTTGGTTTATTACTCCTAAGTTTAAATTTAATTAAAAATATAAAATATGTTAAACTGTAATTTTTAAATTTAATATAAATAATGTTATAAAAAAAATTTAATGATTGTCCGTCTTTGTCAAATGACAAAGTTAAAAGCAAAAGATTAGAATGTATATGGTAAAAAAGTTAGATAATTATTTTTATGTATAATATTAATCATTAAAGTGCCTATTATTTAAGTAACTGCTAACACATTATTATTAACTAAAATTTATTGGAAATGACAAAAACTTGTGAGTCTCACTCATTGATTTTGTAGTTTCCAATCAATTTTAACTAATAGTGGAGAGTGTATTACAAAGATTGTGTTGGTAGAATTCATTTAAAATGACAATTTATATACAGGTTGCATATGTAACACCTTCAATCAACAAATCTGATGCCTCACTCATAAGAGAGATGGAACCAGTTCGGGACAATTGACATCTAATAATTATTTCCTTAAACGTCTAGGAACCATCATGGTGATAGTAGTATAAATTAAATACACTAAGCTGGAAAAAAAAAAGCTTGTTATTGAATCACATCCAATATGAAAATGGGTGTTGCTAGGTGCACCCAGCATTATTGTTGGTGCACCTAGCGCTTAAGATAAAATGACAAAAATATCCTTGATCCGTAAGTCTTTTAAGTTGATTCGTAAAAGGGTTACGGATCAACTTGATCTGTAAGCCTTTTACAGATCAACTTAATCTATAGAAACCTTACGGATCAACTTGACTCGTAAAAGGCTTACGGATCAAGTTAATCCATATGTTTAATATCAACATATGAATCAACTTGATTCATATCAACCTTACGGATCAACTTGATTCATATGATTTACGAACCACCCATACGCACACCTATCACAAATACAGAAAAAAAACACGGATAATTTTGGTATTTTTTAAAAATGCTGGTTGCACCCAGCAACACCCTATAAAAACAACTATCAAGTAAAACACCGCACCAGAAGCCCAAGGGCCCATTTTCTCTCAACAGAATCCCTTGATAATCCATATACCCTGTGCTGTGGTGTCCAACAACTGGAGAAGCAACTTCGCCGGAATGCATACGGTTGAAACCAGAATCCTATGCAGTCACATATAAAAGCAAAACTAATAAGCCTATCCCATTCTAAGAAGACAAAAATGTAATTTATGAAGCCCAGATACTCCAAAAATGGAAAAGTATCAATGTTGCACCCGTGTTGGATACCAATACTCTTTGGATACTTCCTGATATGTATCCAAAGTATCCAATCTTTTTTAGTTATTCCCATTCTAAAAAGACAAAAATGCAATTTATGAAGCCCAGATACTCCAAAAATGGAAAAGTATCAATGTTGCACCCAATACTCTTCGGATACTTCATGATATGTATCCAAAGTATCCAATCTTTTTTAGTTATTTTTTCAACTTTTTTCTAGGCTACTTCTCAGTACTTCTTGGATACTTCCTGATACATATCCAAAAAGTATCCAATCTTTTTTATTTGTTTTTTTAGTACCCAAAAAGTTTGCCTTAAAACCTTGTGCAGCCATGCTTTCCCTCATGTTGCGAGAGGAATTGGAGTAGTTACTCCTTTATTCATTCTTTGATGAGAAACAAAAGGATCCAAAAAGGGCTGAATATTTGGTTTATGTGCATTCCAACCTTCGACTTTTGTCTAGAAAAGATGAAGGGTATATTTTGTATAAAAAAGGAGAGACAAGTTTGTGGGACATTAGTGGAGATATACAGGATCCACTTGATGATGGTGCTAGACTTCTTAAATTGGCAAAATTGTCTCTCTTGATGAACTAAACTTAGAAGCAATGTTTTTTCTCTTCTGAATGATGGTAACAGAAAAGAGAAGAATGATAACATTACTATTAGACAGTAATTTAGTAATGATGCTTTTGAATTGTACACTATTGCATAGAGTCAATACTTGTTCTGAGTTCTACCGAAGATGCTTTTATTGATACAGTTAGCCAAATTTCTCCATTATTAATAGTTGCTATAGAAATACTGAATATTCTGATGTACTTGTTTTGACAGTTACTTGTGACTGAGGTCTTTGTTAGTTTGTTAACTTGTGATAGTCTCGAGCCCAACCGCGTGAAATAATGACTGAGGTCCTTAAAGCTCTACAAGAATTAAATGTTTGTTGGAAGAAGATTGGACACTATAACATGAAGTGCAGATGGGTTGCTGGCACTGCTGGTCATCATGAAGGAATGATTAACAATTCTGTGCATAGTAATCATTACTTTGGGAATGATTCGTGCATTATTGAAAATGAAGCTGTTTCTAAGTCAAATGTGGTCAAGTTTGAAGTGCAGGTGATTATCCTGATAAGCATAATATCTATTGTGCTTGGATTCAAATGATATGTTTAATTACTGGCTTAGTAGTATCTTTTTCATTGTTTTAAGATAGTGGAAGGATCTTCGGACTATTTCCCTTCCTCCCAATTTTTGTTTTGTTTTTGAATACTAGACAATTAGAGTCATTCTTTGGTTCTTTGGGTGTGCAATATACTAATCCTTTCATTGCAATGACTAGTATGCTATTATTGCATATTGCATACATTTGGCGAATGAGATTTTCTTGAATGACTAATTTTTATAGATATTGGGTAGTGCTATTCTTTTTTTTTTTTTTACTTGAGCATTCTCAAACTCATGTTAATTTCTTTGACAGCTTTACAAAACTCGTGAGGAGAAATACCTACTTGATCTTCAAAGGGTCCAGGGCCCACAGTTTCTTTTCTTGGATCTTTAGGGCAGTCTTAATGAGTTATGATTAGCCAAGTTGCTTGATCCAAGTGGTATGTATTGCTATGTGATGAGTTATGATTAATCAAGCTGCTTGATCCATGTGTTATGCATTGCTATGTGATATGAGTAAGGTGGGTTGTTGCTTTTCTACCTTCATGGCATGTTGCATTTCCATTTTAGTCGAGACAACTTAGAAATGGATTAGGCTGAATGTTAATAAGTACACTTAAGACATTGGTTTAGGAATTAAAGTAGAAACTTTTAATAGAATAGTATCAAAAATATATATTGTGTTTTTCAATATATTTTTTTTTTGTTGATTCATCAACCAGTGTACATAAAACATTTAGTAATGTACTGCTTGCAACACAAAACGATTGCTGAAAAGGTTTCTTTTTTCTTTTTAATATTGGTAGGTCCGGGGATAAATTGTCTAAACTGATATAGAAATTAATTTAGCAAAGAAAGTGAAACGGTTATTTGCTTAGTGATTAATGTGGTTATGCATTAGGTTGTTTTGAATTGCAGTGTAGCCCCGTAGGGAAGAAACGATGCAAAAAGTAAAGAACAATACTACGTAAATGTAAAGGCAAATACCATGTCTCCTCTTTTATGAAAGAAATAAATAACTAATTTATAAAATAATAATAAAAATATTTATATTAGTTAATTTAATTAATAATATGATATATTTAAATTTTATTCTAAAAATATCTACATAATTAAATGATTTAAAGAATTAATATATTTAATAACACTACATAATTCAAAAGATAATTTTCCGATTAATATATGTGACTTTACATTATTAATTAATTGGTCGATGAATACATCTTACATAGATAATGAATCCGTGTCTAATTAATAGACTTTTCAATAAATTAAAAACATAAAAGAAACTTGATAGTTAATTCATTAAAAAATTGTATGTTTCTTATAATTAGAAAGAAAATTTTCAACAAAAAAAGGAGAGAAAGAAATATATATTCTAATTTGTTTCTTATATAAACAACAGATATAGTATTAACGAATGAGATGATTTGGTTCTTTTTCGTGATTCCCTTCGTATCATTTAGCATTTTTCTTTAATTTGTATTACAGATTCAGGCACAATTTCAAACCAAGAAAAATAATGATTGATTGGATAGATAAAATTTAAGGGGTTTGATGATAAACATTATTGTTAGTAATTACTATTTATGTTATTTTTATAAGAAACAAGTTATAGTACTTGTTTCTTATAATAAGAAATGAAGACAGTATTTAATAAGTGAACGGTATACTTTTTTAAAATAAAAAAAAAACTGACAAATTATGTGGATATTAAAATTACTATCAGATTTAAAATAAAATAAAAAAACTAATCGGTCTATGGATAATATGATCATACTAAAAGCAATATCATATATATAGCGATATGTTAGTTTATAAATTGGTATGGCATCATAGTTTGTTCTATAGGCTTTCACATGAAAGCAAAACATAATAATAATATTTTAACATGAATTTTAATCATTAATGACTTAGAAATGTTTGGTCTCAACTTAATGTGTGAATAAATTAAGTTACTTGAACTATTTTATTAAATTCATTTGCTTAGCAAAAATAAAGAAACACTAAAAACTAAGCTCAATTATATAAATGAATTAATTTTGAATTTTGTGCATTTGGTATTAAAAGTTCACATATAATATCGAAGCATGCATTTATTGAACAAAATTTGTAATTTTAGATAAAAAAAAGACAAAAATAATAATTTACATTTAGCTAGTTCTTATATAAGTTATATTTTATCAGAAGAGTTGTAGTTTTTATCTATGAATACTCGATCTCTACCTATTATTGCTTCATATTTTGACATACACTTACACAATACTAAATTAATGGATTTATAAAATACATTAAGCAGAGATTTTATAAAGAAAGTTATAAATGAATTAAACAAATTAAATTCAAGTTCTATAAATTTTTTAAAACAAGTGAAGTTTAAACTTTAAATTTGACTCATTCAAATAAAAGTTTATTTGGGTAAGCTTATTCAGAATGATTGTTAGGAGAAGAAAATAAAATAAAAATGAAATAAAATTCTCCATAAGATAAAAATCACTTTTGCATGAGTTAATTTATAAAAAATTGTCTTATATAATTTCTCTAAAAGAGGAGAGAACTTTTACAAATTAACTAATGGAAAAACTAATTTTAACTTTTGAAAAACTGATGCAGAAAAATATACTTTCATCTTTGTGTTGACAAACATTATAGAATGTTAATGATAAGAAAACTTTTCGCAAATTGCTGGGATTTCAAATTCAATATCTACAGAGTTTCTGTTTGACTTGAATGATAACAAAATAAGAACTTTGACACAAGTTCAAATTATGAATGAAGTAAGAAAAACTTCAAATTCAATATCAATACTAGCTTCTGTTACAGGTTCTAATTCAATATAATGTTACTCATTGATACTAGGAATTATGAATGAAATAAGAAAATTTAAATCATTTCGATTAGCAGAAGATATTACTTCATGCTTACTACAAAGTCTAATGTTACAACATAGTTGTTCTCAGCATAACTAATGTTACAGAAAATTAATGATATTCTTAATTGAATGAACCATTTTCAAGTAAGTTAACAAAGCAAATAGGAGGAAGATCAAGTGAATTCCAAAGTAACAGTTCCCCATCAACACTTGAAGAATCCATGTCAGGTGATGTATGTTGGTGTTCTTGTTCCTTTTTCCTATCCATTGTTGCCATGAACTCTTTCTCCTCCTTATTCTTCTCAAGCTTGTTTTTGCTACAAGCCATTTGAAGGCTTGTTAATTGATCAGCTAGTCCTCTTCCCTTCATGTTTCCGGATTCAAGTTTCAACTTCAAGCATTCAGGTATTCCATTGAAGGCATAGAGAGAAGCTGAGAACTTCCTCTCATAAGTCATTCTCTTCATCACAGCTCTAAGCATTGAAGGCTCATCATCGTAGTTCTCATTCTCAGGCTCCACAGGCTCCTCCTCCATCTCTTCAGCCATCTCAAAGGGAGAATAGTAACTAGGTGGAGCAATGTTGTCCAGAAACCTAAAATCATGGACATCCAAATTAGTACTTTGCACACCCAAATCATTTCCTTCTTCTTCACTGTCCTCCACTCCTGAATTGCTGTCATTGCTTGAAGTCTGTGGTGTCACATTGCTTGATTTGTATTGCAATTGCATATCCATTTTTGTCCCACCATCTTTTTTAGTTAAGCATGACTCAAAGCTACTAGTAATGTAGTCAATTTGTGCAGTGTTGTTGATGAAGTCATTGTTGCTTGTGCTATAATCTTCAGGGTCATTGAGGAAATCAGTGAATTGGTCAATTGAGAATTGTGTTGAACCTTCTCCATATGCATCAACTTGTTGGTGGTGTTGCATTTGTTGGTGGTTGATGAGAAGTGAGGTGGACGAGGACGAGGACGAGGAACAAGCGTTGTTGTTGTTGTTGTTGTTTCTTTCTTTAAGCCTTTGAAGGAGGAGATTGGTTATCTTTGAGGAAAGAGCTGGACTTGTGGAGGATTGAGAGCAAGGCCAGAAGTTAGTCCTCGTGTTGGCACCGCGAAGCAAGCAAGCAGCCTCATCATAGGCTCTTGCAGCTTCCTCAGCAGTGTCAAAAGTTCCCAACCACACTCTTATCTTCTGAATGGTGTCTTTGATCTCAGCCACCCATCTACCTGATGGCCTTTGCCTTACACCAACAAACCTCTTCCTTGCTCTTTGCACCCCTCCAAGTGCTGCAGCTTGTTTCATCATCTCATCCCAACCCAAGGTTCCCTCACATAGTTCTCCCTCTTCCACCACTTCAACAACCTTTCTCTTCCTTGCCATCTACCCCCTTTGAACTCTTTTTGTTTCTTCAATTGGTTAGGCTTATAAGCTGATTCTTTAAGGGTACTAAGCTTGGTTTGTTTGGTTAAACCCTTAAACTTATAAGGTGAGTATTAGAATTTAGAGGACACTGAAGTTTGGTTGCTATGTTTTGCCTTAGCTGGTTGGTGCTTTTATATGTGGTTTAAGGAAGTGAGTGATCCTTTGAACTAGTTGAGTTTTGGATATGACCAAGTCACACTGATTAATTGGTTTCATATATTTGTTTCTTTATGATTTCGGCTTCTATATCCAAACATTTGGCGGTTTCTCAGGCTTTGTAATTAGTGCAGCTTGTTTTGACTTGGCCAAAGGGTACATAGATTTATTTCTCTTGTGAGATCTTGTTTGAGAACTTCAGCATATTCTATACCAAAGTGTAGGCCTGAATTGGTCATTACAACTTCTTTTAATCTTTTCCATGTGATCCAAAGCTAGCTACAGACTAAATTATTGTGATCTATGATCTTTCTTTAATTTCAATTTTTATTTTCTGCCCAAATTCTACCACTTTGTCCAAGGCAAGAAGTGAAATGTGAGACAGAGTTTCACACTCAGTTGCCAAGAAAGACACCAACAAAAACAACCCGAGTAGCTAAAACCTATGGGCTTATACAGAAGGAACTAGAATACTTGTCCATCTACTGTTAATGCTTGGATTTTACCTTTATAGTTTGATTTTTATATTTCATTATCAACTCTGATTTCCCATAACTAGACTTGTTGGTAGTTTATGAACTTTTTCTATGTATCCGTTCATTTATGTTTGGTCTAGCCAATAGAATGAGAGTTAAAAACAAAAGTACATTGAAGATTGGTAAGTTTAGGAAATCAACTAATCAAGGCTCTTAGATACTTATCAACATTTTTTTAATCCTAGTCGAGAATGAGAGATATCTTTTAAGGTATAAAAATCATTTAAGAAACTGATTTCTTTCGACTGATACTCGTTTATACACATGAACTTGAAAATCAAATTTCTAACTATATACTTAAAGAACATGATTATTTATCAATTATATCGCACTATATTATACTATATTAGTTTTAGATACTTATTAACTAGCAAACAGAAATATTTACTCAACAGTAATAGGAAAAGTCTCTTTCATACGAAAACAAGGTCCCTTCATTATTGTTTATCAATCATAACCATACAAAAAACCTAACTAATGTTTTGTGTTCGTCATTGATGATGAATGTCAAGCAATGCGATTCCCCCAATGCCCCACCATGGACAACATGCCAAGTCTAACCCCACTTGAAATCTTAAAGAATGTGATTTTCTTCAAAAACTTTTTGTAATGTCGTCATCAAGCATTGATTGATCAATTATTTATGTGATCACCAAATATTTTAATGTGCAAAGCTTTTATGGGATTTTCGTCATGCAGCCACCAGAGATGGTGACATTTCTGGACCAACATTGGAATCATCTTCTTGTGAAATATTATCGATTGATGCTCATAACATATATCAAACATCAAATGCAAATAAAGCAAAAACCATGGCTAATTTTACAGATCTAATTTTGCATTTCTTTAATGAAATTTAATTAGAATACAATGTACTAACAGTGTTTTAAATTGTCACTTAAGCATATAAATTGTTATGCATAATAAAAATGCTATTTTTTTTGTAATAATTACTTAAAAATCATAATTATATCTAAGGTGATTTCTCATTAATTAATAATGTAAAAAAAATATACTGAATATGTATTAAAATCAAAATTTTGGTAATAAATATTTTAATTCTATTTTACCCTTTAAAGCTTGAAGTTTATTTGATATATTAAATCATATATAGATTTTTATAATTAAGAACTATTAATTTTTATAACAACTAATTTAATTAAAAGTTGTGCTTGGAAAATTCTAACTGATTGAATTTTTTTATAATATATAAAAATTTAACTCTTAAAACTTGAGATTTTCATTAAGCTCAGCAAACCTTTTGTTCTCCATTTGAGATCATTTCATTTGCTTTGACTTTCTAGGAATCTAATATTGTCTTGATAAGAACAAACGATAAATGCTGAAGAAAAATGCTTATAGTCTTATTATAATAATTAATAGTAATTAATTAATTAATTTGAATGATGGTGACTTGTGAGAAAACGAATCGCACTGTACCGTTACTTGAAATGATACGCAAACCAATTTTTAAAAAAAATGTTAAAATGACGTGAAGATGAGACAAATTTGGCCTTTTTCGCTGTTTACTAGTGTTTATTTTATCAACACATTGATATTAACTAATATCTTGCCTTTGAAAAAAACTAATATCATTGCTTCCTGTTTACATTTTAATTCTTAATACCATTCTTAAGCCATCACCTAAAGCATCCTACAATATTTAAATTCATAAAACAGAAGAAATTTTCCTAAGAACGAGTTTTAGAGTTTTCGTAATATCTTCTTTAAGTGAAAAAAAAAGTAGCATCCGGCATAATTGGAAGAAATCCTCTAACAAGGAATTTGTTAGAAAGCCCTCATCTATTAAATGCATATTTGGTTTAGTTTATAGAATCTAAAGATTTGACTAATTCACATGTTTAAAATTTTAACCAATATAAAATAAATTTTTAAAAAAATGCGTACTCCTCTTTTAACTAAAAGTTACCATAAGCGAGCGTTTATGTGTTAATAGTGGTTAGAGAACAAGCTAAAAACATGATGCAATCCTTATATTTTAAAGTTTAAATTTCCTTTTACATGTTTGGATTTATGTCTATCTATTATTAACGTTCATCAACTTAAAGAATGTCCCTTGCTTTTGTGTCATTTTGACACGATTTTACCATGTTAAACACACACTAATTAAGAAACTCTCTTAATCACACATCATTTATAAAAAAAAATCTTGTTTAATACGATTTTTTTGTATAAAAATTCATGGAAGGCAATTGTAATTTCCATTTTTTTTATCTGTTCTTGTGGGTATTCATGAGTTTCATTTTTCTTCAAATTGTAATCTTCCAATTGCTTTTAATGACTTATAATCTTTGATATTCAGATTTCCAAAGCCAACCTCATTCATGAGCTTAATTTTCTACCTTCTTTTTTTTTTCTTGAATACTTCTTGGACAATAAAAACATATTCTCTAAAAGAAGTACCAATTTGGTTCATTTAATTTGTACTGAGTCTGGTAGAATCTGAAATTGTCTTAGTAGCAACTAATGTGCAAGTCAGAGGAAAAAACAAAAATATGAAAAAGAAAAGGAAGACATATAATTGGAGAGTTTGCTTCCATCAACAATCAAAGGAGACAAAGTCCTTCATATAACGACAAAGTTTGCCTTTATGTCCTTTATTCAAATTTTTCCTTTGATATTAACTAACATCACTTTCTTTCTCTCCCTCTATATAATCATCCTATTTTTTATCCATAATATTGGCTCACAAGTCTCAATCACCAAAAAAGTGTATGTGTCATATAATTAAGAAAATAATTGAAGGAATAAATTTTCACTTTTTTATTAAAACTATTGTTAACAACTTTCTCAAGAGTGCGCCTAGCTATAGTTTCTTCTTCTTTTTTTAATTTTTAATTTTTAATTCTTAAAAATGAAGAACAAAACTAGCAGAATCAGAATATGCCTTCTTCTAGCGTACATGAATGGCTAATTATGAGGTGTTTAATTATTCTTTTTTTTTTAAAATTAAAAAAAAAAACATCCATCCAATAATCGCATATTAAGGATGAGTTTTGATGTTTCTAACGTAAAGCTATGCATATATTTACTAATAATTCATATGTTTTAAGAAGAGATCAATTACAATAACTATTATAGATCTCCTGATACTCACGGATAAAAAAAATAATAACTACATGAACAGTCAAAACTTAAAAAAAAATGAAATCATAAATTGTTGGATGAATATAAAAAAGTTACAGTTACATATATCAAAATTAAACCTTAAATTTAACTAAACCGTCAGAGGAAGATGCCATTGATTGTTGACCAACCTCCCCTTCTTCCACGTGGAAGCCTTTTAACGAATCAATTGTCTCCATTTTAGTAGAATTGTATTCAAACATTGTGAAAATAGACAGAGTTTCAAAAAATTTCTTACGGAATCAGATTTGATTAATATATGAGTGTGTTTGATCAATTCAATTTCATGTAGTTTTTTTATGACTGAATTTTATATATATACAACTTTATTATATATTTCAGAAAAAAACAGTGTTGATATTATTTTAGCTGAAACTTGTATAAAAAAAATTATTGAATTAATAAATTAATTTTAGAGAAATAAAAAAATGTTAGGATGATGTGTAGAAAGATACAAACTTAACCTTTATGTTATTTATTAATGTTTTAATTTTCATTTTCAATCATACTAAAAAAATAATGATCAATAAGGGAGTTTGAGTGATTAATATTAAACTAATGTTAGTGCAACAACCTCTTTATTTATTATTATTTTTTAAATAGATTTCTAAGACTATTTACATTACATAATTATTTATGAGTTACTTATTATAATTTTGTGGGTCTTACCATTTCATATAAATTTAAGTATTTTAAATAAAAATTCACTCTTATGCTAAGATTACTAAAATAAGTGCTTAAATTAATTTTATGGATCATATA
Organism: Glycine max; assembly: GCF_000004515.6. Taxonomy (NCBI): domain Eukaryota; kingdom Viridiplantae; phylum Streptophyta; class Magnoliopsida; order Fabales; family Fabaceae; genus Glycine; species Glycine max. The sequence continues at coordinate 3,247,361 of NC_038255.2, read as the reverse complement.
CTTGAAAATATATTATTTATGATATAATATTATTAAGCGTGCAATGATTGCTTATAAGCAATTGCTATTATATAAACATCTTCATATTATATACTTCAATAATAAATAAATAAATTAAGTAATTTTATTTAATATTAAACAACTCATGTAAATATCCCATTAAAATTCCTCTAAGCAATCAATCCATATCTAAAATTAATAGTTTGAATTCAGATAAACTATGTTACGGTAAAAGCCAGCTCACTAGGGTCAGTCTAGTTGGGTTGTGTGAAAGATGAGGTGCTTTAGAGTTTTAGGTTACTTTAGGTATTGAAAATGGATTTTATTTGCATATAATAAGTAAAATATGTAACAATTTCCTTGGTGAAATTTAAATAGGAATAAACATTAATATTAGAAATCCCTTTTACAATAGCTAGAATCCAATGACTATCTCTAATTTAAATGATTGTTAGGCTTGTATCATAAATATTTATAGAGAAAAATCTCAATCACTAAATAGATAAAAAAAAATCTTCTTAAGGATAGTCAAGGCTCAGGAATCATCAATGAAAGAGAATACGCATACACGTACACATACACAACATTTAAAAAAAAAATCCAAATTTTATTAAAATTCCTAAATCAAAGATTCATGGGTTACATAAAAAATCACCTAACCCTAACATAGGTTTTAGCTAGACATAAGCAAGGAAAGATAAAGAGGAAGAAAGAAAGAACTTCCATTAACACTTAAAAATATGTGAGCTTCCACCCTCTTTGTGTCCATAAAACTCTTGTAGAAAGAGAGGAAGAAAACTCAAGACGACAACCCCAAATTATAGAATAAGAGAAAAATATGTCTAATTCTATATTTTCTAATCATTTCATATGAATAATCAACCCACAAAACACAAAAAAACCATAAGGTGGGCTAGCTTACTCAACTCACCAACTCGTCTTATCTCGCTAATCTAATAAGTTATCGATGAGTCGAGATGGATTAATATGACGCACTATTATTTTTTAATATACATTATTAATGTCATCTTTTCCCTAATTTCTTAAGTATAGGGTTTCTATTTTCAAATTCCATTTCGTAAATTGTAATCTCATAGCACAAAAAATACACACAATACAGTACAGGGAATTGTCTTTCCTCGTGCTTAAGCTCTGCTTTTCCAAACACAACAGAAGACCCTGTTAAAGTTTGCATTTGTGCTCACATTCAATTTCAAGCAAGCTTGTGGCCTAATGTTGTGATTTTGCTCTTGTGGTTACATTAAATTTCTTTTTTTCTTTTTTATTTTGATGAGGCAGTCTACCATCCCACCCATTTATGGGTAGGTGTTAAGACAATAGAATCAAATCATTCATGAGAAGAGCCAATTTAGAAATAATTCTAGTAAAACTGTCAAGTCCTATTGTAACCAATAAGAGAAAATCAAGGAGTAATATTAGAAGTCAATTCAAAATTTAGATCCCCTGTACTCTATATATATGGAATATATGTATGCTGTGAATATTAATATGCAAATAATATCCTAGATTAACTCTCTCATTAATGGTTTGATTCTATTATCTTAATAATGTGCTACAACTTTTGATTTACTCATAGTAAATAGGCCAATCCGTTTGTACCCCTTTTTTTCATGAACTAGTGGTGAGTCGGGTCAAAATGAACTTAGTTGGCCTGCATTACCACCCTTATTGGTTTTGTGTACAACAAATCTACAATTTAGTTATCCAACTACTTCACATATCATGTAAGGTCCAAACATAAATATATTGTCACTTCATCCGAGAGCATGCTCAATTTTTTTTTTTCTTTCTCAAGTTAGTACATGTCAACTCTCACGAGCAATTAGTTGATTCTTAACCAAAACTTTACTTAAATAATTCTCTGTGTCTCTCTTATCTTTAAGTTGGGACTTTACAATATTTACCTCTCAACTTGAGGGGAAGCATTAGTTCAATTAAGAGTTTGTTTAGTTCGTTGTAATAAGTTATATTTATTAAATCAACAGATATATATTTTATATATAAGTTAAATGTATCAAAACTAAATGAAATTTTCAACAATAATTCATATTCTCTAGATTTTTCCTTCAATTAATATCATCTACATGAAAACAAAATCAGTTAATGTTTTGGATGGGGCAAAAACGTCAATATTCATACTAATTAATAAAAGGCGCTTTTTATAATTGTTAAAAAAAAACATCTCCATACCTCAGTTTTTTATTTTTATATATATACAGTAACACATGACCCACCAAATGGTAGCTTGAAATCCATTATTAGACTAGAAACTAGAAAGGAAAAAAAAAATCAATAATCTCTGTCAACAGTCAACACTTAAATTTGTGGCAAAAATTTGATCAGATTCAAATCCATAAAAGAGATGGTTGAGCTATACTATTGGCAATATGGCAAAGTTTTGAATTCTGAGCTATATATTACTGCACGAAATGAATCGTTAACGCCAAGTATAATACATGAAATTTTTAATGCCATTGTTAGATTAATTAATCAGTTGGAGCTTCACTGCTTGACAAATGAAAGACAATAATAACTAATGCCATGCAAGATACACGAGTCAGTTACTAAGCAAGCAAGAAAGAAAACTTTCACGGTTTGTTAATCACATTTCATTTTGATTTGAAGATATAAGATTCATTTGATGGCAAGTAAAAGGTGAAAGAAGAGAAAGATAGGTGATGGATTTGAATTTTCTCCTCGACAAAAACTAATTAACTAACCAGTAACATTTGCTGATAAAAATATTTCAATTTGATTCTCCAAGCGAGAGATTCACTTTTCATATACAAGAGTATATAATAGTTGATACTTAGAACATCAATAGTTATAATTATAATTATAATAAAATAAGAATATACGTACATGTATGACTAACTATGATATAGGGCAGATTTCATCCAAAAAGTATTATAAAAAAATTATCAACAAATGATTGGTTTAAGAATTATATATTTGATTTTCTTTATAAAAAAAGTTTCAAATTCAAATTTTGTGTATGAAAAGTATTTTCTAACAACAATGTTTATCCCATGATATTGTAAATGTTATATGATTGACTAAAATATACTTATGGTCTAAGAAAATTAACTAGGATTAACTAGTTACATTTTGTATTATTGGTTTTTCAATTAATAGTTAAATCAATAAATATTATTAACAAAATCTATATCCATCTATATATAATATTAAATCTCTTCTACAAGTTGTTGTATGACATCTTTCTGAATTTTCATTTTGTAAATTCCTTTAATTTATTTCTTCATTTATTTTTCATTAACCTTTCATTTATTTCATCTATATGTTTCTTGATATTTTTTTTATTCTTTATCATATGATGTTTTTTAGTTATTTTTTAAAAATAGCAATAAAAAACAACTTTTAATAAATTTAAAAAATCTGATATATATATATATATATATATATATATATATATATATATATATATATATGAAATTAACAAAAACATGGAAAATAATAATAAAATGATATATATTGTTGAGGGGTCTACTTCGACCAACATATCAACGTAAGTGACAAGGCCCTTTAGTTATATTGACAAATTATGCCTTTATACAATTTATTTAGTTTCTATCATCTCTTTCACATAACTACCGCCACAAGCAAGCATCAATCACCAAAAATGTGTGCGTGACATATGAAGAGTAAAAAACTACACTAAAAGCTATAACTTCTTAATTATTGTTAAGACTCAAGTTGCAAACAATTTCTCCATTGCGTGCTTCTTTTTTATATTCTCAATAGTTGAAACACTGGCAGCACAATAGAATATGCTTCCCCTTGCTTATCAATGAATGGCAAATTAGCAATTGTTTATTCACTTTTATAATGACTATATAGAAGAAAAATGTCAGATATAAATTTGACTGAAACTGCTGGTGACAGGCATGGTGATTGTTGTTTCCAGAAGATCTTATTGTGCTATGCTCTTCTGCCACGTGGAAGCTATTTTAGATCAGTTGTCACTACTCACTAGAACAATACTGCATGTATTCATACCTTAATCAAGTATCTTACGAAATCGGCCCTAAGATTCAAAACCCATGTCAAGTTGGGTGGCTCACCAATTCCATGTTCTTTACGACTTTAATTGTGTATTTCAGAAAGAAAAATACTTACACCAAACTTGAAAATCTCTTAAACAAAATCATTCATTGCTTAATTGATAATTGAATTTAACTCTATCGAATCACGTAATGTGATTCATGTAGTTAACCTTAATTATATAAAACTTTATTATTGTTGTATACTTATCCTCACTTTATGCTTTTTTTTCCTTTACGAAAAACAATAAAATTTAGTCCTTATACATCTATATAAGTTTTTATCTATGTCATTAATACTGTAACTAGCATGGTTGATGGAGCTACTCTAGATATCAGAGTCTATTACTACCTTACAAATTAGTTTTATAGAATTAAGTTAGACAAAAATTTAAATTGTAAAATAATATCAGATTCTATTCTAGATACATTGGTTAGATACATTGGTGAGTCACTTGTATTCGTTACGCTCTAGGCTACATGCCTCCTCCAGGGGACCAAAACTTGTAAGTATGTATAGAAACTAATACTTTTAACCTATAATTTTTTCATAGAGGAAAAAAACATAAAGTGGAAACAAATGTAGGGACCAAAATATATATATATATATATATATATATATATATATATATATATATATATATATTTCCTTGCAAAAAATACTTAAAATTCTATTAAGCGACCGTCAACATTTTTTAAGTGAGATATTTGGCTATCGTTTTATGATATCCTTTTGAGGCAAGTCAAATTAAGCACAAATTGTCTGCATCATCTTTGTGGTTGTGTATTATGAGGAAGAGTAGGATGATTTTGGATCCTGATTTTTACAAATAAACTCGGATGATTTCCAGCAGATATTTTATTATGGCTTGGTGTATATGGTTTAGTTGTAATCAGACACAAACTAATGTTTTGGTGGATTGCTACTTTGCCACAATGGATGCTACTAAGCTAATGAAGTTGGAACTTGAAAAACTTCTGCTAGCAAATCCTACCAGAAAAAAAAAAAAAAAAAAAAAAGAGAGAAAATTTTGCCTTTTTATCAGACCCTACCTATTACACTTTTAGTCAGTTACTATATTTCTTTTCACAATGAATGCTAGTGCTCACAAACAAGGCCTTGCAATGACTTATACTAATGTTACAAGTTTCCACACTCGTTACAAACACATTATCAATTCTAACAATTTACAAGAAAACAACAGACATGCTTCATCAAGGACAACCAAATCAGTGCGGTCAAAGTGAAAATACATTGCCTTATATACAGTTGCAGCCAAGGCCATACAAATGTAGCTATGAACTATTCAGAACTATGAAGAAGTGGAGATCTGTGACTATCAGACCTTTCAGAATATTTCACTCGCATCAGAGCTGGATCATTGTATGCATTGGCCAACTTGTCATAAAATTCAGACATATTATGCTCGTTTTGGTCTGCTCTGTCCTTCTTAATCAAACACTGCACATGGGAAGATATTCATCCATAAGAATACAAAAGGGGAAAAGGGCGATAACTCAATTGAAAAACAGAATAAGGAGCAATAATTCCACATTCAAGCCGAGGAAAACGTCAAAAAAAATATATATGAGCATGTTTTTCATAGTACAGTGCAAGCTCAGAAATTGTCAGGGTTAACATAGTTCAAATGAAACCAACCTAACAAGAAAAGGCACACCATTGGCGCTGACATGAGAGCTAAGGTGAATTCAAACAATCAAATCTAGCCATTTCCCAGATAGTAATGAAATCAACATACTCAAGTTTTACCACTGAGATATCTTGTACAGAAAAATTATAACAAATTCCATATCAAGATCATTGTCGAGTATGATATGTTCAGGCAAAATATCATAATTTTATTACAAGTGTGTTATTTCTGTTGGAATTATAAGGGTAGGGTAGGGGAAAACAGTAAAAGAAAGGGAAAGACAGCTAACAATATACTGAGCACTGATCCATGGCCGGTTGTGATATTATAATATAATAACTTAATACTCCAACTTATATAAATAATTAAGAGATAGTTTTGGATTAACTTCTTAGCAAGCATTTATAGGAGAAGAAAATAAAATGAATCAAACTTCTTACATAAGTTTAAATCAACTTATATTCTTGCCTTAAAAAGTCATAATAACAATTGAAAAGATGGACTATAGGCTCTCAAGCTTACTGAAAATAAAACTAATAATCCTTATATCTTAAAAAATAATGTTATATAGTACGAAATAGTTTTTGAATGAAACAATATGAATCCACTTGTTTAAATATTATTGGACTGATTAAATTAAAAAAGAAAAATTATAAAACACGAGAGTTTTGACCAAAATCAGGAGTTCCAGGCAACACAACTTCATGCAAAAAAGCATTTTCCTATCTTACATTGTTCTGATATTCACCCACGTCTGGAACCAACTTATCTGCATTCTGTAATTGTTAAATGACAGTAATTTTGTTGATAGTCAACTACTGAGTAGCAAACAGGAAATTGATAGAACTGGTTCAGAATCCAAAGGAAAGAAACTTTTATTGATGAACCCAAATTCCCAAAATCCCAATTTCTGAGCCAATGTGGTAGCAGCCTTTGGCTAGAGTAGAAGATACGAAATGAATGATTTCCCTGGATATTCGAGAGACCAGGACTCTCCCCACTCACTAAGAGTCTAACCCTTCTCAAATGATAACATATATCTCAACATCTCTTTTTATTTATACGCAACATGCCTTATTAAAATTATTTTAGCCTACTAACCTAACTAATTCAGACTAACTGATATATTGTAAGTTGTAACTAACTACTAATGGGTAACTAACTAATGTGGTGTAACTAACTACTGATGGGGGTTACCTAACAGAAACCCAAGTTCCCAACTAAGTAGCAAGAAAGGTTTTTCTAAGAGAACTACATTCAAGTTTCAATATGAGCCACGATCCAAGACAATCATGGAAAGTAAATATTTATTAGTGATATCAAAGGCCTCTGAAATTAGCTTCCTGTAATGTCTCTTTAGGGACAAAGCCAGACAATACATAATAATCACAACAATTTATGGGCATTTGGAAAGCATATAGGTTATATTATCATAATCAAGAATCAGATAAATCAGCATCACTTATCAACCATTAACATACCTCAGCAGAATAATTCTTGAATATAGGGAAGAACCGTTTCTGGCAATACTCATTGAATAGAAGTGTGAGAATTGGAAGAGGAAGAATCAATATGGATGCTAGAGGAAGCTTCTTCAAACCAAAAAGACCAATGGCTATTATATGCATCAGTATCAATGAAAAAATTGTGGAGCTGTGCACTGTAGGCCAAAACTCTCCTCCAGTCTCATACTTTGGAACGTAAACTTTCAGCAGCTGTCACCAAAAGATATTTAAGACATCACTAAAATTAGGAATAAAAATGAAATAAATAATATCAACCATTTATTCAAGACACCATGAACTCCTGCTTCCAAGTTTCATCTCTAGATGGCCATCAACTGACCCTTTTACACCTCTAAAGTCATATCAGAGAGAACTCCAAATAAAATTAAGTTAATTTGATTTTATGGATGAAACTATAAGCATCAGATGGAAATATGATCACCAATTTTTTCCCCTTTATGCAGAAGTGAAGATAGTAAGGGTAGGGAAAGTTGCAAATAAAATTGTTGGTTAAAACACAGAGCTGAGAGCACTATCCATAAAATGATTTTCCCCTGGAAGACTATCATTTAATAGAATCTACAAACCAATATCAATTGCAAAAGATAAATTTTAGGAACGCATTGTTCTATTCTACAATATCATCTTCTCTCAGTTTTGCAACAGCAAAAAAGAGTAAATTAACCATTTATCTAATTAAGAAATATTAGTTTTTACACTGAAGAGAATATTGTACAATGGCCTAGAGAAAGAACAACCAACGGGGAGACTGAAAGCCACAATCATGTACAAGTTCAAGATGTTCTATTTAAACTTTTTGCCGCCATCCTCCTCCCATAAGTATAAAAAGCAGTTGTGAACTACTACAGCAAGTGAGCCTTTATGGCGAACATATTAACAATTCAATCAATATTATATCCTTTGTCTTATTTTTTTTCAATTTTAAGTGGGAATTCCCAGCGTGCACTTTTAACAAACAGGTAATCTGATTTCCAATTGTCTTAGAAATACATCATATAAATGCATATCATACAACAAAAAAAGGAACAGAATTGCATGTACTCTGAAGGGAAAAGAAGCAATATGCAAATTGCAAACCTGATTGCGGAAAATGATGTATCCCAAACAAAAGTAGATCAAGAGAAATGGCAGTATCAGTGGAGCAAGTATGAAGTATGTTACACCAAGAACACCAAAGAGACGAATCCTGGGAATTTCGCTATGGTAAGGAATTAAAGGGGGCTCAAAATCATCATCATTATTTCTACAAAAAGTTCTACTTATAAAATTGGAAAGAAGTGTAGTCAATCGAAAGAGTTCTGATGCTATAGCGGTCCATCCAGAAGTCACAACATAAGCTATGAAGAAGGATGCCTGCACCAAATATATAAAATATTAAAAAAATGAACTTCATGTCCTCAAATTTGTAGAATAATATCTTATAATCATCATAAAAGATGTGATTTCTTGTAAAGTGTTTTTAGAAATAAATAAAAAATATATAATAGAGAGAAAAAGGGGAAAAGGCTAAATTAGGAGATAAAGATGTCCTCCAAAAAAAAGCCAAACAGGCAAAAAAATGCAAGCAACTCTCTCAAAGCAACCATATATAGAACAGAAAGAAGCCATAAGCACAATCATATTCCATTCATATATGCAGGGGAAAAGTGATGGCCTTGGACAACAAGGCTAGAGCCCTGAGTTGAGCTCCTCCCACTGCTTGGGAGAAAACATTTTCATGTTCCATTTCACTCACCAAAAGGGTTTTTTTTCACCACTCCTTCACAACACTACTCTTTAATATTAATCACCCAGGGGCATTCCACTCTAACAAAATACACCAGATGACTCAATAAACAGCACTTTGCCTCAACATTGTTGTCTCCTAATTCTACCAAACCCTTTATTAAACTTATCAAAAGAAACTTTTCCCACAAATATATCTTCAAAGTTTAGTTATAGATACTCATCCACCCACAATGTATTATCTATGTTCTATGTTACAATTTCATGCATTTGGTTGGAGTGAAACTCTCATACTTTTAAGGTTTATTTGTTACATCTACATCACTCGATTTGGGATAAGATTAGGTGTTTGGCCTCTATTTGGGTTAAATGGTATTTTTAATGAGGTTTTACTAATAGATATGTTGTGTGATTGGGAAGCTTTGTTACATTTTTTTTCTTGGTTCTTTTCTGTTTTGTTCTTCTATTTAGGAGGATCCTTATCTTCCTTTCTCTATGTTACTTATTCTCTTCGCCTCAAATCTCAATGGATTTCTTCTTTTATCCAAAACAAAAAAGTTCTTGGATTTCAGCTAAGAATTTTTTCATGTAGAAGGACAAGGCTGCTCCTTTGAGATGATATATAATATATTATTCTTTCGTCATCTTACTCTTGTTTCTCTTTCTTTCTTAATGAATTCCTTTGGAATAAATACAAACAGAAAAACTTCACGAAACTCATTATTTTTTAAAGTATATTGGAAAATACATTTAGTGCACATGGAAGCACATCTCACTGCTTGATCAATACTATGTTAATGAACTATACAACCAAATGGTAATGCAGAAAAGACAAATCAGCTCAATAAAGACAATAGAAGATCCCCAAAAGATCAGAGCATGTGAAGTTTTCCTCATAGCATATCAGCAATTAAAGAACAATTCATCGTCTCACTAAAAAAGTATTCTCTCAACACGCTGAGATCCACTTTGCTCCTCTAGCCATCAAATTCTAGCAGCATCTGCACAGTCTAGTGATTCTAGTCCCTTTACTGCTGCTACTCTTTCACAGTAACATTTTTTTCTAGGCTGCGCATCACTCTGTTTGTCCACATGCTTGTTGTGCTGTCTCTCAAGTTTCAAGTGCCAAGGGGTGCCTGTATTCTTCAGTATTGTGTTTCAAGTCATATTTGTTAATCCCAAGGTTTGTGGAGTCAATTATGACTTAAGTTGTATTTTTTTTGTATAAGTGTTTTATTTGTATCAAGCTATGGGATTAGTAAGCTAAGGTTTGAAGTGGTATGTTAAATATTAGAGTTATACAGTGTCAATAGTTTCGGCTTGTACTATGCTTGAACATGACCTAGATTATTACTATAAATAGGGTTATACTGATGCAAGCCAGAAAAAGTATAGGCAATAACACAGTAATCAATCAAAAAATGAAGAAAAAAAACAGTTTTATTTCTGTAAACAAGGAAATTACAGCAGAGAAATCCTCCTACTGCCACAGAGATATGCTCCTATAGAGAGCTACAACCCTCTAACATGCTTAATTTTCACCAGGATGATCCCACTACTCTTCCCCCATCCTCTAATAACCGCTCCATACTCATGTAACTAACTCTCCCCCTATGTTTCTCTCGCTGCCAGCTCAGCCACTAACAGCATCACCCTCTATTGCTTCTAGTATAAACCTTCCAAGTTCCAAGTCTTAGGCCTGTGTAACACATGATGTCCCAACACCTCTCTTTGGCTCTCCAAATTCTTCTCTAAATTATTCCAGGCCCTATAATATACAGACAGTCTTATGTATCTCAATTATTCAATCTTATTAGTGAAATATATTCTCTTTTCCCATTTCCATCTAATCCCTAAAATTTCAGCATCAATGATTTCCTCTATTTTGAAACACCCCATTAAAACCTGTTTTAAATAGTGTTAAAGTTCCAGGAAAAACGGATTAAACAGTCAGAGACAAGTTACAAGGTGCATATAAACTACAGATTTGCACTTCTGAGACAAAATGCCAGTTCTCAACCATGAAACTTGCAAATTATGATAAAAATGATTTATCTGTTATACCTTAAAAAGGTATTACCGTACTATATAATGCATAAAGAAATTATATGAAACATCATTTTTAAAGCTAGGCTTTTAGGTTAAGGCAAATTAAAAACAGAAAATAGAATAAAATTAAGAAATAAAATCACTGAAAACTCAGTCTCCCTCTATATATAATATTGGATAACTTTGTGAAATTTATGCAATTGTCTCATGGGGATGACAATTAATAACTATTCTCACCTGGGATGGTACAGCTTCCGCTAGTATTCTGGGAATCTCTTTTGGCTCAAGAAAGACATTTACTCGATAGAGAGCTGACCCTGATAGGACATTTGCAAAGAAAATGTTCCAAATGGTAAACCACAATACTTTAGTGCATGCACTTTTTTGTATTTGACTCCATGAAATGTATCCTTGCAAGGATGAAAGCATAATCATAGTAGGTGGAACAAATGACAGAAACAACTGAAGAATCAAACTGGGAAGGTATCCTGTTATAACTTGGCTCACAATTGACCTGAAAACAAATATTGGGAAACTTCAGATGAAAATCCACGACATTGAAATAGTTGGTGCTACAACAAAGCAATACTCTTTTCACACAATCACAAAGTCAACTGTTTAAGAAAAGAAAAGAAAACCATGTATTCCCAGAAAGCCAAATGATGCAGATTTGTGCAAATATATTGGGTATTAAGGATTTCTATATAGGATTAAAGGATGCAAAGAAAAGATAAATGAGCCAATTCTCTGGGTAAGCATCTATGCAAGGTAGTATGAATAACTTGGTTTACTTTATGAGAACAGGAACAACAAGGTTTGAAGTCTTCAACAAATGTCATAAAGGTGATAACATATCAAGATCCATTTTAATGAAAATTTTAAGCTGTCAAGTGCAAGCTCATGAATGGTTTTTATCTCTTAACATTCTCCAATAACTCTGCATATCAGATGAAGAAACAAACTGGAAAAAGCAGAAGACAAAAAGAGGATACACAAACAAATCTATCCCAGAGAAGATGTGCAGTAAAACTCTTACAGAATTCTCATGTGCTCAAGGTAAATACACCACAGAGCAGCAAAGAGAACATAATTCAAAAACCCTCTACACTGAGTAGAAGGAAAAACCTGAGTCAAGAAGACAAAAGATCCACAACCCCCCCCCCCCCCCCCAAAAGAAAAAACACCTCACACCACAACTGTCACATGATCTCAATTCAAAAACAGTCATTCTTCAACTTCATTTCAAATGTCTGGTCTACACATGGATTTGATTCTATAAAGCTTTCTATGCAATAATTGAAATTCCCTCAGAAATCACAGCAGGCATTATGCCTCTAGCTTAAAATGTTGTGTAACATCACATCACCAAAGACAGGGATCCTTGCTGAACTAAAATAGTTAATATGTTATGCTTAATATTTGACTGAAATTGTAAATCATTTAGTTTATGATTATTCAAAGGAAACCAACTGTTAGCCAGCAAGAATTTAATTAATTTCTCAGTATTGAAAAGCAGGGAAGGAACAGAGAACTACTAAATGGAGATTGCCTAAAGTGCTAAAATACAATAATCAATTCAAGAAAAAAGGCACAAGGAAATGAAAGAAAAATTGGCAACTAAAATATTGGAAAAAACCCAAGTTCCACATTGGTTAGAGATAGTGTCAAAATAGAGTATATAAGTGGAGGGCAACCCTCACCCTATGAGCTAACTTTTGGAGTTGAGTTAAACCCAAAACCACATTCTAAGATGGCATTAGAGCTTATCCTAGATCCATTCAAAGGGTCACCCACCATGTTATTCATGCACCAAGCCCAAAAGTGCTGGACGTGAGAGAGGGGTGGTGTATTGGGAAAAATTCAAGTCTCACATTGGCTAGAGATAGTACCAAGATAGACTATATAAGTGGAGGGCACAACCCTCACCCTATGAGCTAGCTTTTAGAGTTGAGTTAGGCTCAAAACCACATTCTAAGAATATAGCTAGTCCTTCTTCATTCAAATAACTTAGATAGTCTACTAGAAATGAAAGGTGAAAATATGTTAGCACATTAAAAATAAGAATGCACTCTATGAGATTAAATAACATGACCCATGCAATGAAAATATGAATCTGTTTAAAATTACAAAGGAATTTAGTAAAAAAAAAACTATATTCTAAATAATGGCTGTACCCAAAAAGAATATTCAGAATAATAAAGAGGAAAAATACAAATTTCAAAAGCTGGAAACACAAGCTTTACATCAGAAAATCAAATGGCATATAACACGATATTTCAATGAAATAGAGAAGGGAAGTCTGCATGCAAGTGTACTGTATTACATTATGACTCCAGTCTTTCAAAGTATGTGCTTATAGAGAAAGATAAAATTAAGGTATGATTTCCCACTTACAGTCTTAGTATGCCTTTCAAAAACGGGAACCACATTTCCAATTGATCCAGATGGGTAAGACCTTGTACTATTGCAACTGGTATCAAAAACAAAACTGTAATAAAAGCACATGCAACATAAACTACCAGCTTGCTGATCCATCTTTTAATAAATGAAACGGTAAAGAAAGGCCAATAAACATCATGAGGCTCAGGAGCTTTCTCAGTAATCCATTCCGTGGGATTGACACTTTCTTGAATGTGTAAAGCTATTGCAGCACCAAATCGTGTCTTAAATGAGACGAAGGCAGCTTGAAGTTCCTTTAAGTTGAAAGTGATTACAGAATAAGTTGATGTATTAGACATCACCATAAGACCCATAGTAAACCTAACTATTAACAAATAATATCTATTGTACGAAAGAATATCCATGAGCACAACACAACTTTTCATGATCCAAATCTAGTAATCAACATATAGTTTAAAGGAGCTAGTGCTGTTCTAAACAAATTCATTATTACAATAGTTAATCTGATAATATATTTGTTGTTTATGTTTGGTGTTGAATAATAAATGGGTATATTATATTCTTTTATCTAACAAATCAAAATGTTTTTCACTTGAGCACATAGTTAATGGTTGACAATTCTGGAAACAATTTCATTTGAGTTTCTTTCCCATGCATAATTTCTTTCTCCAATCTAATTTGAAATAGAGTTGGTATATGAAGATGTATTTCTACAAATGTTTTGCTGCCTGTCACCACGTTTTATCATTATTAACCAGATTGCCAATAATGAACAAAACCAAATCTTAATAGCACAATTTAGGTTAAATCTGCAGTGTGAGCCAATTTGGTTTAATTCAAATATTTTAGTTTGTTATTAGACAGCATGCAACCCAAACCAGACATTAAACAACTTTAGACTTGAGAGGAAACATAGTTATTTTCTCATAATTCCAGTAATGTAGAGGTTATTAATGCCTATACAAGATAGTTACCTTCGCTTCTAGTGAGGACTGTTCCATTCTCACATTATCTTCAATATCACCCAAACTCCTTTCATAGTGATCTAAAGTATCAACTTTACGGCCAAAAAGTCCCAAACACCCATCACGCCTCTGCCTTTCAGGAGCATCATTTTTTTGTTTCAGATGGGTAAGCTTTTTGTAAAGTTTATCTGCATCATTCTTCAAAAAAAAAAACTTTATTAGTCAAAAGTGAGGGAATTATTAGAAGAAAGAACTGACTTTAGTTACAAGAATAAATTTCTTGGAAGTTCAACTTCAACACTCATAAAGATACATAATGCTCAAGTCAAACCCAAACGCACCACCATTCCCCTCCCTCCGAAAAGAGAGGTTATTTACTGAAAATAAAACATCCAATGGGGTAAAACAACTCAAGAAAAAAGATTACAGTTCAAGTAAAGGCTATCAAAACATAAATAAAGCCAAAAACCTCACCATCAACAGCAATTGAAATATTTTAAGAATAAGGCACACATTGTCTAATCTCCAAAATATTGGCAAGAAGGTTATTTTACCTTTTCAAGGAACCTTTCAACCTCAAAGCTTAAGTTGTTATATAATGAATCAAGAATTGCTTTTAATCTACAAGACTTAATTATCAATATTCAGTACGAAAAAACATCACATTGAAGGTAGTTACACAAAGCATTAAGAATACTAGTACATTAAGATATAGATTTGTCACATGCAAAACACTATATAAAACAAGTAGGATTGTACCCAGGAAAAAAAAATTAAGTTGAAAGTAGAAAAAAATATGTAGTTGTTGGACCATGAATACATGACAGTATTTATTCTAACATGATAGACAGTAATCTATGGAATGTCGTCCTATTATTTAATCTAACATGATGCTTTTGGAATTTTGCTCCCCTTGCAGGTATGTTGGAGCAAAAGACCAATGCTTATAGGATAGGCTAGTTTCCTTAGACTCTAGGATTCAGTTCATGGGTTCTCTCTCTGAGGGAGTTTCTTTGTCTAGGACTGGTTTGCTCTCTTTCCCTAATCCTCTTTCATTGTAATTCTTCTCTCTTAATGAATTCTTTATTAACAGGGTAAAATATCAATGTTTCACACTTGACATGCAAATACTCGGAAGATATACTCTTCCCTCAAGAACAAAGTGAGGCATTACATGGGAATAATTTAGAATGAAAGTTAAGAAACTGTCGAGGGAAAGAGATTGAATCAGTTGGAGCTCCAGAAAAACACTTACAACAAGACTTTGTAATTTGTTGGTTCGACGGACCACCGAATGTGAGAGATACGTAGAAGGGTGATACTCTTGGAAAAAACGCTCAACAGTATCATGACATGTACTTCCCGGAAGAACAGGAATACCACGAACTAATAAGGTAAACTGCTGAGGCTGAGGCTTGGATGAATAGAAATAAGTAATTCTTTTTGATGAAAGGTACAAATACTCCTGCATATGGAATTAATATTTAATAGTAAACATGAAAGTCTATCCCTAACTTTATAAAAGAAGGACAGCATTTTGAAAGCTAGCTTGAACAATAAAACTTACATAATAAAGAAGATAGCAAACAATTCCAGTGAAAATATATGCAGCAGAAAAATGGACCCATAACCTGGATAAAGGCCAAAACTAGGTATCAGAATTTCCAAGTTTTAATTTTAGATAAAAACTAAAAGTAGAAAGCAACACATAAAAATAACATCATGAAACACATCTTCCATTCAAACATGTTGCGTATTCACAACAGTAAATGAGCACATAAAATTTCCTTAAGTATCTAGATAAACTTGCATATTTTGGTGAAGAAATGACTTATTTAAAAACCAGAACTTTACAAAATAAATGCATGACAATGAAAATTCAGGCTTCTTAATCTAGACAAAACTTCCTGTCTCTTTCAAGGGAGACAATGGAGAGATCTGATGAAGATTTGAATTTAAAACAATGTTATCTTTTAAAATTATAAATCAATAATACTGAACAAGATGTCAACTTGAGAGAATATCCAACAATCAGAAGTCATTAACTCAAACAATTTTATAGAACTAAATAGAAATCACCACCCCTAGGTGGGCTATCTAATATGCAGAATGTTACAATATATCGACTTTGAGAATTGAAAATGAAATAGAAACCATAAATGATACCTGAAATTACATAACCCTAACACTATTGAAATGCCTGGTCAATATAGGAGCTTAGAATTGGCTTTTTCATTTTGATGCATGGAATAACTATAATTTTTCACTTCCAGACCCAGCTATTAGTTATAGAGGTGTAAAAAAAAATTGGAAAAAGAGGTACAGAAAAGTTAAATAAATTGTAATTTGTTTAAAATGTTTTGTTGTGCATAAACATTATGCTGATCAATATGATTTCTTGTAAAAAATTTGAATTGTACAAACTTTAAAGATTGGGTTTTGGAATTTTTTCCCTCTAAAGCTAACATCAACATTGTAACTACTATATGGACTCAACTCAGTCATTTTCACTTTGCTCTGTGAGCACTGGAGATCCTGCCAGGGCCATGCAAGTCAGACGAAGTGTGTGAAATGTGAGCATACTTGGATTTAATTGACTTAAAAGACCTTAAAAAATGTCACAGGACTGGGTTTCATTGGTAACTCCTCACAAATGAAACCAGGTAAGCAATTAGAGAAATTGAAACCTACCCACATATCAAAATTTGATACATATGTATTGTTCTGCATCATGAATAAATAATAAATAATACCTAACAGTTAAGATCATCTAGATTCATAACATTCACCTGTTTGAACCATTGTTGACATTAGAAATACTGAATGAGTCCAAAGACTTGTGCTGAAAATCTGAATCATCACTAAGCTGACTCCCCATATAATTAATTGGAAGAAGAATGAACGTGCCAATGATTCCACCAAAAGAAAATACTTTTAAACTGTACAATACCATAAAAAGAGGGAAAAGGATAAGCTGAAACAAATAAAAAATGTCCTTCAAATAAACAGAACAAGGTCACAGAAAAGAGAAAGACTTGTACTTATTTTACAGCAATGCAGATAGAAATTGTAATGAACAAATGCTTGTCTTGCCAATAAGATAAAAATTAGCTGTCACTTAAAGTAGTAGTTGGTTACAAATGAATATGTTGTATCATTTTGAAAACATTAAAATTCACTTGAATCAAATATACAAGCAGTAAAACTTGGTGTCAATAAGGTGGAAAAAAAAATAATAGAGATAATTGAATTGAATATACAACAGTGTAAAACCAATAATAATGTAATATAGAAAATCCTCTTCTGATGCAGAAATCATCTAAGCACATTTACATATGCATAAAAAATATATAAACTTAAGCCTAACATTGACCTTTGACACATGTAATGCAGGAATTTCCATCAAAATGATTAAAACCTCAAAAAGCCTAAGTTAGCTAGTAGAATTCAGTTTGATAAGAAATGTCATGATACATGCTTAGAATCAATCAAGCATTTTACGTCACCTGAAGATAAATATGCGCATGAAGACGAAAGCATCTAAGCCTGAATTTGATAAAAAATCTTCCTCAGAAGGCTGCCATGCTTGTCTCACCCAACCAGCATTAGGTAACAACCTTTCCAAGTTAAAATGACCACCCTCTTTAACTTTTCCTTCAACAACTAAGCGTGGTGCATAGACAGTGATATTACCAGGCTGCTTTCTCAATATGGAATATAGGGTGAAAAACAAAAAACAGAGGCCAAGATTAATTCCAACGGAAGTTAAAAGGGCGGATAGAATCATTGTAGAAACTGGGTTCTAAACCAGCAGATTGACTTTTACACCCAATAACACCACTGTAGGCTAGAAATCAAACAAACTGAACCCCTTAATGGTAGGACCTGCAAGAATAATATATTAATATACCATTAATAGCTGGAACAGTATCAACATAAAGGTCCTTTGTATTTAGCATATATGATGTGCAAAGTGAAAACTGTTGACAATTAAGATATCCAAGATAGCAACTAACCTACAGTCGTATAGAAAGGGCACTACTTCAGCTCCAGCATATGGTAACAATGACAAGTATGGTATCCTACAAAATAGGTGATTTTATAAGCATGAAGTAATTGAAAATTCCTCAATCTAATAAAAATCCAACCCTCAAGTATACAACTTCACTTGTTTGGATTAAAGTTAGGTGATAAATTCTTGCATAAAGTTTGTGAGAAACTGTGGGTAGAATATATTTCTTCCTCAGATTTCTTGTGTCTATATTGTATTTCCTGATTTCCTCTAAATAACAAGATTCAAAGGTATATTTTACACTTCATGTGTTCTAGTGCTCCTCGAATCTTTTTGCTGGAAAATTTCTAACCCAGGTTCTTTTCTTGCATCATTTATCAGATCAATTTCTTCATCAATGGGTAGAAGGGTTTTGGCCTCGTGTTACTTTTGGCTATGTAGTGGTAAATTTCTTTTTTTCCATTCATCCCTGAAAGGCAAGAGATTCCCTCTAAGATCAAACCCTTCTTCATTCAAACTGTAGCACTCACTGGATTAATACTATGACCTATTGCAGGTCTGTGCAGACCATTTAAAGGAGCTTCGCCTGATGTTTATATTATGTATATAGAAACATTTGAATTTAACATTTTTGTGAGCCTTGAATTTTCCCTCCAAGCATGGGATAAATTTGTTCAATATATAAGTTCTGGGAAAAGTGAGACTGAGCCTTGGCACAACAATAAAGTTGTTGCCTTGTGACTTGGAAGTCATGGGTTCAAATCCTCAAAATAGTCTCCCTACTTGTAGGGATAAAGCTGTGCACATCTATTAGAGGTGAGAGCCTCTCATGCATTAGTCCACCCTATAAGTTTTGGGAAAAGCAACGGGGACAGAACTGGCATCAATGTGCTAGATACCTGCTTCTTGGTGTATTTGGTTGGATTTTACTGGAATTCTTTAGGGCTATGTTTGAATTGGCAGAAAGGGACGAAATGGAATAACATTAATTGCCATTCTTTGAATCTGTTTTAGATGGGATGAAATGGAATAGAATGACCCACTAGAGTCGGTTTAGTGGTGAGGGATTTGAGTAGTTTGCTCTAGGTCTTAGGTTTAAACTCCATTGCCACTATTGTACACCTAAAAAAATGGAATAGAATCTCTAATTAAATGTATTTCATTCCATTCCATTCCATCCAATACTTCTATTTTTTATCCCGTTTTTTTTAATAGCAAATGTTAATTGTTAGTTTTTGTTAGCAGGGGATCAAATCCGCTATCTTTCCCCCTTCCCTTCTTTCTTAATCACCTAACCAACCTTGTATCTCCATTTTTTATTTTAGACACAAGTGAATGCTATTTCAATTCCAGGATACATGAATTTCTGTAAAAGATATAAGGTTGGCCTAGTGGTAGGGGCAGGGTGAAGGGAGAAAGGAGGGTTCGCGACTTTCGAATCCCCCAACTAGCATTTTTAACAAAACTAACAAACTAACATTTTCCAATAAAAAAAAACAAGAAAAAAAAAACATGAATTTCTGTAGTTTGAAAAGTTAGAATATCATCCACTTGCACTGCTTCATTTCTAATGCCGGTATTATATTCCATATATACAAACGTACAAACACAATCCAGCCAACACCCGTAAATGCAAAAACAAGAACAACCCAGAAACGCTATTACTTTGAGAATTCAGAGTGGAGCATGCCTATTTGCTAATTCTATGTCCATAATTTTCAAACTAAGATCAATAGATCATACATACATACACCTAAGTAAGATAAATAATAGAGAACTAAAGAGAAAGACAAAACCTGGTTGTGAAGCAAAAGAGAGAAGCGTGTGTAGTGAGGTGGTGGTGAAGACAGAAGGAGGAAAGGAATAAGGAAGGAACCGAACTCACTCAAACTCAAACTCAACAATGTATCGTCGCTGGTGTCACGTCACTCTTCAATTGAAATCCAACGTACACGTGCTGCTGCCTCGTTTCTTTCTTTATTGCTGGCTTTCTTCTTTTTTTGTACCTTTTTTAATTCCCTTTTCCATCTTGTTGTGGCGTTTAACTCAAGAAAGTAATTAATGCTTACATGTGAAAGTTTATTTATTTATTTATTAAGATTCTTGCTTTCTTAGCAAATAATTAATACCATAAAAAATGATAATGTTACATAATTATTATTTGACAAATGTTAACCACTATCACATTAATTAAGAAACTAATTAGAGAAAGATTTTTATTGAAATGTGTAAAATTGTGTTGTTTAAAACTTTTTTTTAAGTTTTTTTATGATTTCTATATTATTTATTTATTCAACAAGATAACAATCATGTTTTTATGATATATTTTTTGTTTAATTGATCTATGAATTTGTATACTTTTATCAAATTTTCAATTAGGTTTTTGATTATTATTTTTAATTAGATCTCTAAAAAAAATTCAATTGAGTTCTCTTTCGTTTAATCATAGTTATGGAAAACTAATTACAAACAACTAAATAAAGGTGCAGGACAATGAATGTTTCTAGGATGTGATGTGAGCACAACTAAATCAAATGTGAGAATTTTTTTCTTTTTTAGTCAAATAATTATGAGAGATTTGTAAAAGAATATTTTGATTGAATTGACCTATAAAGTCCAATTAGTTCATTGAGTTAAATTGGTTGGGCTAAAGATCTAGTCTAATTTAAGCCAACTATTTTTGGACCCATTTTGGTTTTATTCACTAATTGTTCATGCCAACTCGTCCGACTAGATAATTACTTAACATATCTCATTTTTTGCTAGGTGCATCTTTGAATTTCTTATTATTCCCTTTTTACCCTTATTATTCTCTCCCACCACCTCATTAGACGCATAGACAACTCCATATGCCATAGATCCACATGTGTGCCACCTTTTTTGCCCCAAATTTGCAGACACAAACACATTTCACTCACACCCATACCTAATCGAAACCACCTTATCACCACCACATGAACAACATTGCTCCACTATCGTCGAAGAATAACAACAACCACATCTCCCTTCTGTTGTTTAGACCAGGGTAGCAATAGTGGTGTGCATTTTGACAACAACAACAACAATCCCAACCTCCGCAAATTCTTTTCACACAAAATCTCGAGCGCTTTTTCTCCTCTAGAGTTGTCGCTCATTTTGATCTACCTAAGGATTCAATTTTTCATTTTGGGGCAACCTAGAGGCCTTATGGGGTGCTTTTGGGTCTCGTGGGTTCAACGCAAATGAGTTTGGGTGACGACGACAAGAATAAAAAAGAGATGATGCCAAGTTGTGTTGGAAAATGGACAGACTACGCTATTTGTGATGCAAATACATTATGAATTGTTCAATCTGTAATGTATTTTTCATTATGGAGAGCAATCTAAAATAAATAAAAAAATGCATTACGAATTGACTAATCTGTAATGCAAATATATTACATATTGACCAATCTGAAATACAAATACATTACAAAACAAACAGTTGTTTCATGAGCAAATTTTTTTTGGCTAAATTACTATTTTGGTTCTCTAATTTATTTTCAATGTTTGATTTATTAAATTTTTCAATTGGGTCCTCTAATGTTTTTAAATGGTTCAATTGAGTCCTTCCGTTCAAATTGAAATTAATGGTGTTAACACTAGGTACATGTGTCACTCTTTTACTGTTTTTCTGCTAATCTAATAAGTCACATTAAATAAAGTAGCGGTTAAAAACCACCACTATTATTATTATAATTTTTAAAATAAAAAAGAAGTTTTGCATTATTATAAAACTAAGAACCACAACCCATAACCCAAAATCCTAATTCATTTTTTCATGTTCTTTAAACCATAACATACAAAAGCAAAGAGCCCCAACCCAAAATCCAAAAACCCCAATGTGACATTGATGAGAACCAATGTTCCCATGAAATTGACATCATGAAGGAGTAATAAGAACACATAGTGATTTAGAAGCAACATGTCAATGAGGCCTGCATCGTCCACTGCATGCTTCACAATGTCAAAGTCACACACATCTTGGCATTGCCACACAATCCCCATGGTGAGCTAGGTCGTGTTCTACACCTCCTCTAGCTTCTTTAACGACTATGCGAGGATTGAGTCGTGCACGCCCTTCATCGCGAGGTGTGCCAACGCTAGCCCAATGTCACTCGATTAGTCGCATTATGACTTGGAACGAGGCTACAATATTTTGAAGAAATTTCTCCAAGCCATTGAGGACTTTTGGTGAAGGGTTTCAGATTGTTGCTCTTGCTTCTCTTCCTTTTTCTTTTTTTGGATTTGAATTTAATTTGATTTGATTTGGGATTTTGATTTGGATTTGAGATTTGATTTGTGATTTGGTTAGGATTTTATATGATATGTTCATTATTTTAGAGAACTAATTTGTGTTTTTGCACTTAAAAATAATTAATGACGATTTTGAAACAACCAATATGGAAAAACTAGTTATTGGAAGTTTTAACTGTCATAAAATATAAATTTGACATGTATCTTCAATTTATTGACATTGTTAACTTCAATTTGGGCGGAAGAACCTAATTGAACCATTTAAAAAAAAAATAGAGGATCCAATTAAATCATTTAATAATTAGATGATCAAATTGAATATTAAAAATAAATTAGAAGAACAAAATAGTAATTTAACCTAAATTTTAATTTCACTCTCATTAGATTATGTGATATTAGGACCTCTTGTTAGTGTGGGTCCAACAAATAAAATAGATTTACAAGTGACAATTTTAAAATTCAAATTTTGATGATTAAAAATTAAAAATAAATTTTGTTGACTAAAAATTATCACAAAGTATTAATCTATTATTCTTAATTTATCGTTTATTTATGGGAGAGACTAAAAAATATTCAAAATTTAGACACTAAATTTAAATATTAGGGATTATAAAAAATAAAATCTCCAAATTAAAGAAATAAAATAATAATTAAGTCTAATTTTATTAAATTCAAGGATTAAATAGAAAGTGATTGATAGATTCAAGATCAATTGGATAATTTATTCTAATAAATTATTAAAAAAGTGAATGAATTCATATCATGATGAAGTTTGTGAAATACCTCATGTCTCTCATCATTAGAGAGTCAAGGATTCTAAACACATTATTAAAAAAAAATGCACTATTTATTCAATAAAAAAATAAAAAATAATAAGAAAAAGTCAAGAGATCATCCTAATCATCCTCCACAATTCAACAGAAAAATTAGTTAAACAAATATAATTTGAACTCTGACAGACAAACCCTTTCATTCCACCAATTACCGAAGCGAATATACGCTCTCATCATTCGCCATTCGCTGTCCGCTAATTTCCCTTTTTCCTGCCTTGTCGTTTTGATCCCTCCCCCAAACTAAACGACCCCTCTCCTCTTCCGGAACCTTCGCCACCATTCTCCGCCCAATTTTCCCGCGCTTTCTCGAACCTCCGACGCCACTCCGGCCACCGCAGGTACCTTCGCCACTTCTGATCTCACGCTCCCTCTCTCTTAATATCTCACCACATTTCAATTCTCGCGTCTCCGATCATCCTCCTAATTTTTGCGCTTCCGCGTTTGAATTAGGGTTTCGGCGACGGATTCTCGATCCCTATGTTCCGATTTCGTTTTGCTTAATTTGCCGATATGTTATTTTAATTTAATTTTACCTTGTTTCGTTTTGATGATCGTGAACTGAACAGAGTGAACAAGGTCGTGGAAGATGAGCAACGTGTTCGAGGGTTACGAACGCCAATACTGCGAGCTCTCGGCGAATCTAGCGAAAAAGTGCACTGCCGCTGGTGCTCTTAATGGAGGTACTAGAAGATTCTAACTTGATCTTACTTTTTTTTTTATTAACAAGTTTTCTTCTGTAGATGGTTTAATCTGTATTTGATTGTATAATGAATAGTTTCAGTTAATTTGTAAAGTTCTTTTGGTTATTCTGTATATAGGTATTTTTTCTGTCGCTGAATATAGTCTAAAAGTTTGAGTTCAGTTACATTGCTCGAATTTGGATAGTGGCATTATTGAGATGGATTAGACATTGAATCTTATGATTTATTTTGAAGTAATGTATATTCCATAATTTTTTATCATTTTCTGTTTGTCTGCAGAGCAAAAGAAACAGAAAGTTTCTGAAGTAAAGGCTGGAATTGATGAAGCAGAAGCTTTGGTACTTCTTTTTCTCCCCCATTAGGAAGCTGGCTTTATTTTTTCTGTATTCTGGGGTTCTGATATGGTTTAGCTTATGAAATTGTAGATTAGAAAAATGGACCTTGAGGCAAGAAGTTTACAGCCAAACATCAAGGGTGTGCTTCTTGCTAAGTTGCGAGAGTATAAATCGGATCTCAACAATCTTAAAAGTGAAGTTAAGAAAATTGTATCTGGTAACTTAAACCCTTCTGCACGGGATGAATTGTTGGAATCAGGCATGGCAGATGCTATGACGGTATGATTCATTTATTTTAATGTCCTCTTTTGGTATTGGTAATTTGGTATTCAGAGATGATTAATTTTTCTGTGAAACTATAACAAGGAAACAATTTGATCATCCTTTTTCTTCTCTGCTATTTACTTTTTTTATTAAAATTAATAGGTTAGGTGATGGCTTATTGTTGCTGATATTGTTTTTCCTGGTCAAGCAAGCCACACCCCTCCCTCATTACTATTTCTTTAGCCATTGCAAACATAAGTTGATTTGTAGTTCACATCGGAACTGTTAACATTAATGATCAATTAAGAGTCTTCTTTGAAGCTATTTGAATGGGAGGGACAGGGATAAAATTAAGATCAAAGTATGTGGACTAAAATAGTATTGGATTCTCATTGATCAATAAGTAATTTGTTGTTGCCATGTTTTGTGATATAAGTACCTTTTCTGTAAGGTACACTTGATTCTCTCATTAGTCCTGTATTGGCTTAGGATGGCCTGTCCATTTTCACATATAATATAGCCAAGTGTTAGTTTGTTTCCTAAGCAATGCAAAAGTAACTTTATACTATTTTTAAGAATTGTAATGATTTATATTTTTTTTATAAATTATATTTAACTAATTTAGACCAAGTAAAATCATTGATGAGATACAGATCTAAGTTATTATAAAATTAGGATAAGCACTAAAGGTTTAATTTGATTATTAATGGATAAATAGATTTTTAGTATGTTTAACTTTTTCTACTAGTAGATGCTTTGATATCAAATAAATTTTTGGCGAACTGGTTGATGAGGCCTCCTAGATTTATATATATGTTAGATTATAAATTTGCTTGGCTACATTCAGGCCAATTGTGCCAAATGGCATTTCTATTGTCTGATATCCATATATAAAGAATGAATCTAAGCTTAGATTCAATCTTCATTTCTGATCTCCCAATTTCTTGGAATGGCAATACCAAAGCTGACACCAATTTCTAATGTGAATTCATTAGGCATCTGCAGATCAGAGAACAAGATTAATGGTGTCAACTGAGAGGTTGAATAAGACCAGTGATAGAGTTAAGGATAGTAGGAGAACAATGTTGGAAACGGAAGAGCTTGGTGTCTCAATTCTTCAAGATTTGCATTCACAACGACAATCTCTATTGCATGCACATAACACGGTAATCTTTTTTCTTTCTTGTTCAATTTTCTATTATAAGTAATTTCACGTGAAATATAAAATGTTCTTTTCCCTGAGTAGAATGAGCAGTATCAATAGTGATGAGACCATAAAAGTACGTATCCTTTGATTTACTGATGGTTGTATTCCCTCATGCAGCTCCATGGAGTGGATGATAACATAGGCAAGAGCAAGAAAATTTTGACCAACATGTCAAGAAGGATGAACAAGAACAAATGGGTTATTGGTGGCATTGTTTTGGTCCTGGTTATAGCTATCATCGTGATCCTGTACTTCAAGTTTTCTAAATAGCCTATGACTGTCATTTCCTTGTAATGGCCATAAAGGTCGCTAAGATACGAGGATTTACTATTGTTTCCCATTGTTCCCCCCTTCTCTTCTGATTATGATTTGTGAGTGTTCGGACAAAGATGGTGCTGTGCAGTGCTGCCAGATGATTTCATACTGTTGTTGGCTTCTTTCAATGTATGTATCTGATGATGGGTTTGGCATGTATGGAATATTGGTTTTGATTTCTTTATGGCCAGTTATCGCATGAATGTTAATCATGAAACCGGAATTCTTTGTGGTTATGCTGTTCAAAATATAAACGAGATTTGGTTCTAATCCATCTTCTGAGTTATGTATATGTATATTATAACATGCGCCTGAAGTATGAAAAATGAAATTGCGAACTACAGTATAGGGTCTTAAAAATGTAATTAAATATTTATATGTTAAGGATACGTTTACATACAATTTTAGATACAATTTAATTAGATGTAGGATAAATAGTTATTTTTGTCTCTGAATGTAAGGGTTAATAAATTTATCTTCGAAAGATAAAATTTTAAATTTTAGTATTTGAAAGTGAAAAAAATGTGATAAATTTATTTATCCATTAACTTCTTTCCATTATAATTAATGATATAGCCTACTTGACATATTTAAGGACAAATTTGTAGGGAACAAAAATATGAGACTCGAACAAAAAAGAAAAATGATTATTGTCACAACTTAATGTTGTCATATTATAAATTTTAGAGTAATAAAAAAATTATGTTTATTAATTAATATTATGCTTATTATTATGTTTGTTCTAACCTATGATTGTTTTTTTAAGTGTTTATTATAATATTATGTTTACAACAATTAAAAAATGGAGGAAGGCGAACATTAAAGTATATTTTGGGTAAATAGTTATTGTCTTTTCTGAATGTGTAGTGTGCTGACAAATTTATTTTTAAACGTGTCACATAGACTCTTTCATTAACGGTAACGGACGGAAGTTAATGAATGAATGATTTGTCGCACTTTTTTTATTTTCGGAAATTAAAATTTGAATTTTCATAAATGAATTTGTCAACGTTCTACACATTCATGGATGCAAATCACTATTTATCCTTAAATGTTTATTAAACATTATTATACCAATGCTTACTAAATTTATTGCAAGAGTCAAACTATTTTTACAAGTCCAAATAGTAAGTACTTGTTTTATCAATACGAGTTTGTAGCTGAAACCGAAAGTGATCATTTCACAATACGTTAATATTGCTGTCAACATGTAACATAGTTATGCAAATTATGACATGTGAATATGAAAAACTTTATGATATCATATTTAATTTTTACAGATAAAAAAGTGTAAGGTAGCTATGTAAATTACGACGGATTACCTGTAAGATGACAAGTTAATATTGTATGTCATATTATTTACATAAAGGTATTCTCCCTTAATTTAATAGTACTATAAATGTGTTTTTTTTTTCAATCTTTTTTGTTTTCATTCATATCTTAGTGCTAACAAGTAACAATAAATGCAACATTAGATTGGAAGAGAGTGATGCAAATATTAAAGTTTTTGATGATTTTTGGGTTTTTGATTGTCTCGTATCATTGTGTGGGTCTTACACATGTATTATGTCTTTCTCTCTCTTACTGAAAAAATCAAGAGGAGTTTTATCCCTTTTCATGAAGGTGTTGCTAGAAATAGGAAGAAAATGAAATGATTAAAGGTTAAGACTTTGTTTGATTTAATGTTAAATTGAATGAACAGACAAATTTATCTCAGAGAGACCCTTTTAGTAACTATTTACTAAACAGGATATTTGCGGAGGGGATCCCTTTCTACGAAGGGTGCTGCCATCACCAATGGCGAGACATCATTGACAGCTGACGTGGAGACAGTCTCGCTAATGGAAGAGGCGAGACAGGGTGAGGTGGAGACAGTCTCGCCAATGGGAGGGGCGAGACAGACTGATGTGGATGGTGTCGCCAGTGCTTGTGGCGATACATGGAGAAGAAAGAAAATATTATCGGTTTTAGGGGGCCACTTTAGATTTAATTTCTAGATTTATTTGATTAATATAATGCATGATACAAAAAGCTAACTTATAAATTAACGCCTTCAAACCATTTGCTCTGTGACGCTTGGATAGCATGCAAATATATATAACGACTTAATGATAGAAAATCTAGGCAAGTAACATCAAAAGTAGGTTTTATTACACGTGTAGTGTTATCAAATATGTGCCTTTCACCTTTATAATTTATATTAGGTTAAATCATGCGCAATAGCCTTTATTTACTTGATTTTGTTAAGAAAGGAAGGTTTCCTCAATTCTCATTTTTTCTGAGTATTTTTTTAGAAAGAAAACAGTATATAAAGCGTCAACAATATGTTTATATAATGCAAATCAAAAGAGCTTTGGCTTCTTGCTTTTGGCCACTTTTAATTTTTACTCAACATAATAAAGGTTGTTGCAAAGCATATTAGTTGCCACAAACTAGTAATTAATTAAAGAATGAAGACTATAAGACTAAGAAAAATAATCTTTTGCAAAGCATATGTACTGCCCGAGTAATTAATTAAAGAATGAAGACTATAAGACTAAGAAAAATAATCTTTTGCAAAGCATATGTACCGCCGGTGCTTATGGCGATATTTAATGTGGCAAATTAAATATTTTTATTTTATACAGTTTAACAATATGAAGGTATATTAAATATTTTTATATAATAAAAAATTCAGTTTCTCTTGTTATTTCTCTTGTTTTTTATAAAAAAAATATTAATAGAAGTGATTTATAATTACAACTAAGATTATTTAACTATTAAACATATTTTTAAAATTAAAATGAGAATTATTATATGAGTAAAAATGTAAAATGAAATTCACTAATTAAGTTAAAAAATTTAATAATATTTTAGTAATAAAATAAAAATTATTAAATGTTCTTAAATTTTACAACCTTACAAATAAGAGTCTAATTAAAATATTTAATTCTTACATTGTAAATATTCTCAAAAGTGGAGTCAATTAGATATAGAGAGAAAAAAAAGAAATTAATCATTAATATGACTAAAACTGTTTAGATTTTTTTTAAAAAAAAACTATTACTCTTTTTTGCATGAATCGCGAGAAATCTCATGCTGCTCGTGACCCAGTTTCGAAAGATGAAAAAAAAATATAAATAACATGTACTTCTTTTATTAAAAAAATAAAAACTAAGTCAGTTGTTTTGCTATACAGACCGATAATATTTTCTTCCTTCTCCATGTATTGCCACAAGCACTGACGGCACCATCCACGTTAGCGTGTCTGCCCCTTCCATTGGCGAGACTGCCTCCACCTCACCCTATCTCGCCCCTTCCATTGGCGAGACTATCTCCACGTCAACTGTTAATGATGTCTCGTCATTGTTGATTGCGGCACCCTTTGTAAAAAAGAATCCCCTCTACAAATACTTTCAAAAGGGACCCTATTTAGTAAATAGTTACTAAAAGAGTCTCTCTGAGATATATTTTCATGCATATTTTTGTGAGAAATAAGAATTCATCCACTATTTGGGATCTCCCAATACTAAACCAAACTTTACATGAAAACCCAAGAGAGGAGGAATATTAATATCCTCATCTAACTTTAAGATATTTTTCACCAAAATTTTTACTCTTTAAAGGAAGTAGATAAATCACCAAATATATACATCAACTGGTGAGAGATTATTCAAATTTAGTCAGACATTTTATGTTTAATATTTAAATATGTAACTACATTAAAAAGAAAAATTTTACACATGCAAAGCACAAATTTCCTTTGACCGAATACTTAAGCTCCTCGTAAATTACATCCCAAAACTATAAAGCCTAACTATTTATCCTAACTCAAATAATCATATCATATTATGGTATGAGATGGTCACACACCACACAACAGCAGTGTGCTCTCATATTCCGTTCTCTTCTCCGACAATGCGCCCGCGCCTCCGCCGTCCGCCCCGGCGAGCAACTCCACGCCGCGGCCACCGTCTCCGGCCTCCTCTTCTCCCCCTCCAGCTTCCTCCTTAACGCCCTCCTCCACCTCTACGCCTCCTGCCCCCTCCCTTCCCACGCCCGCAAACTGTTTGACCGAATCCCCCACTCGCACAAGGACTCCGTCGACTACACCGCCCTCATCCGCTGCTCCCACCCCCTTGATGCCCTCCGTTTCTACCTCCAAATGCGCCAGCGCGCCCTCCCCCTCGATGGGGTGGCCTTAATTTGCGCCCTCGGCGCGTGTTCCAAGCTTGGGGACAGCAACCTCGTGCCTCAAATGCACGTGGGTGTGGTGAAGTTTGGGTTTTTGAGGCACACCAAGGTTTTGAATGGGGTTATGGATGGTTATGTGAAGTGTGGGCTTGTGGGTGAGGCTAGAAGGGTGTTCGAGGAGATTGAGGAGCCTAGTGTTGTGTCTTGGACTGTGGTGTTGGAAGGTGTGGTTAAATGTGAGGGTGTGGAGAGTGGGAAAGTAGTGTTTGATGAAATGCCTGAGAGAAATGAGGTTGCTTGGACTGTATTAATAAAAGGGTATGTTGGAAGTGGGTTTACAAAGGAGGCTTTTTTGCTTCTTAAAGAGATGGTTTTTGGTAACCAACAGGGATTGAGTATGGTAGAAAGGGCTAGTCACCTGGAAGTTTGTGGTAACCCACGGGAGTTGGGTCTAGCGGAAGGGGCTAGTCTCCCACAACATAGTGAATCAAGATTTGAATCCTCGCAGGGAGAAATATCCACATTCAGTGTTCGAGAGTGTGTTGAACATGATTGCTTCCGAAGAAACATACCTCTGCGGAACCAAAAGGAAAATGAGAAGGTTTTTGGTTGTGGGTTTGGGTTTGGGTTGAATTCGATTACTTTGTGTTCTGTTTTGTCTGCTTGTTCTCAATCTGGGGATGTGAGTGTGGGAAGGTGGGTTCATTGTTACGCTGTTAAGGCTGTGGGGTGGGATTTGGGTGTTATGGTGGGGACAAGTTTGGTTGACATGTATGCCAAATGTGGGAGGATAAGTGCTGCTTTGATGGTGTTTAGGCATATGCCAAGGAGGAATGTGGTGGCATGGAATGCCATGCTTTGTGGGTTGGCCATGCATGGTATGGGGAAGGTTGTGGTGGAGATGTTTGCTTGCATGGTGGAAGAGGTGAAGCCTGATGCTGTGACTTTCATGGCTTTGTTAAGTTCTTGCAGTCATTCGGGTCTAGTTGAACAGGGTTGGCAGTATTTTCATGATCTTGAGCGTGCTTATGGGATCAGGCCAGAAATTGAGCACTATGCTTGCATGGTGGATCTTCTTGGTCGAGCTGGACGTTTGGAAGAAGCTGAGGATTTGGTGAAGAAGTTGCCAATTCCTCCAAATGAAGTTGTTCTGGGGTCCCTTT
The DNA here is from genome assembly GCF_000004515.6 of Glycine max. Taxonomy (NCBI): domain Eukaryota; kingdom Viridiplantae; phylum Streptophyta; class Magnoliopsida; order Fabales; family Fabaceae; genus Glycine; species Glycine max. The sequence goes on along the minus strand of NC_038255.2, from coordinate 3,215,685 downwards.
TGGGTGCTTGTTATGCACATGGTAAGTTGAGGCTGGGGGAGAAGATTATGAGAGAGTTGGTTCAGATGGATCCCCTCAACACAGAATATCATATCCTGCTTTCAAACATGTATGCATTGTGTGGAAAAGCAGACAAGGCAAATTCCCTTAGGAAGGTTCTTAAGAATAGGGGTATCAGAAAGGTGCCAGGAATGAGCTCAATATATGTAGACGGCCAACTTCATCGGTTCATCGCTGGGGATAAGTCACACCCAAGAACTGCAGATATTTACATGAAGCTTGATGACATGATTTGCAAGCTGAGGTTGGCTGGCTATGTTCCCAACACGAATTGTCAGGTTCTGTTTGGTTGTTCCAATGGCGATGATTGCATGGAAGCATTTGAGGAGGTAGAACAAGTGTTGTTCACTCATAGTGAGAAGCTAGCACTTTGTTTTGGCCTAATGAGCACACCATCCAGTTCTCCCCTATGCATTTTCAAGAACTTGAGGATATGCCAGGATTGTCATTCTGCTATTAAGATTGCTTCTGATATATACAAACGTGAAATTGTTGTCCGAGATCGTTATCGTTTTCATAGTTTCAAGCAAGGTTCTTGTTCTTGCTCTGACTATTGGTGAATTACCCTTTCACCTGACAGACCCTTTTTGGACCAGCAGATTGAAGTTTCATTAATCAGGATTAAGGAGAATAACTAGGCTTACAAATTAGATATATTATTTTTGTACAATCCTTTCTACAATAATATCCTTTTTCTCTATCACATTCTTCGTTATTTTTATTTCTTTCTTTCTGTATAAATCTCAATTGGGTAATGGATTTGCTCAAGTTTACCATGGTAAGAGCAGTCCAAAAATAAATTTCATCAATATAATATATTTCCATTTTAAAATTTGGGATTTAATCTTGACATAGTCAAGTTTTTTTTTGTCAGAAAATCCATATCCATAAATGTGTTGTATAAATATATTTATATTTTTTTTCCTGTATGAAGAGAAGAGGTATTGTTAGGAATGAAATCTAGCCTAACTATTAAGAACATGAAATGAGTAGCTTTTAGTTTCAAGACCTGTGTTGTATGTATGCATTTTTCTCACATTTGGAAAGGTTCTAAAGAAAATCACTTGAACTTTTCTTCTGCAGTGTCAGAAAATCATTAACCAAGAGAGTAGTCGTGAAAGGTTCCTCCGAATCTGCAACTTTGAATGATGAATTGGTCATGCAAGGAAGCACACTTAAGATACTAAGGGTATTTTCAACACAAGTTTTTTATATGGGTCTCTTAATATTTTTTTTTTGTCCCAACAATATTTTTTGTGATCCCCGCAATGTTATATTCATTCATAAGAAATTCAAACAGAATTTCATTCCAATGTAAGAAATCGCAAGAAATTTTAACAAATCTAAACATTTAAATTATTTTATTATGAGAACAATTAGTTTATTTTTTTTTCAATTTTTATGTATACAAATAATAAATATAAATAAATGAAAAAAATATTAAATATAATTCAAAATAAAAAATAATTACATAAAATTTAAAATAAATAACTTTTCACTCTACTCTTTTCTCCATGACCTACTCCTTCAAGTTCCAATGCACCACCAACAACAATCACCACTTTGTCCCCTCTTTCCTTCCAATTCCACACTATCTTTCAAAAGGCGCTTCACCACATCCCTTCCCTCCTCGGGGCTCCAAGAAAAACAATCCTCTCCTCCTCTTTATTAAAGTCTCTTTAATCTTTAAGCTTTAAAGCATTGATTTGAGTATCTAGTAAAAATTTTAATTATATCAAATCATGCAACAACGGTCACAAAGGGGATGTAGCTCAAATGGTAGAGCGGGGTTCGATTCCCGCATCTCCACACTTTAAAGAAGAAGTATTAAAAAAAAATTTATTTCATGATAGTATTTTTTTTTCCTTTTATATTTTCATAATTGGCTGGTTATCAATTATATTTCCATTTTTAGGAGGACAGTATATGACGTATGTTTTTTCTTTTGTTTTGTTTGTAAAGGGGTTTGGGTACTCTTAGTAACCCGTTTATTAACACATGACTACAAATGAGGTAGCAATATAAATAAAATATAATTTTATGTTCATAAAGATGAATTATATAAGAAATCAATTTTTAATATTTAACAAAATATTATGTTTTGAAAATATTTGTTGCACATTTAAGATGTCAATGTATAAAAGGATAAAGATATTAAATTATTAATAAACTTAAATATAAATTTAATTAAGTATAATCAAGGTTATCAAACTCGAGAGTTTCATAGATTCGACTCGTGGACTCAACTCATAGATGTAAGAGTACACTTCATACAAAAATAATAACAAAATATCTATAAATAACATAACAATTAAATATTTCAACAATATAATTAAGTAAAATAGTAAATCATAAATTTCACTATACTTAAATAATCAAGTCTAGTAATGCATCACTACTAGATAATAACTCGCAGATGTTATAATAATGGTAGATCATTCTCATCGATGATTTGATGTTATTAGAAAATAAAGGTTTGATGTTATTAAAGGTAAGAATTTTTGAATTTGAGAATAACACACTAAATGAAAGTATGTTGAACACAAACAGATAAAAAATAACCCAAAATGACTTACATTTTGATCTAATTTTTTTAACTTGCTGACTCCTTGGCTCAGTGATAAACTCGAGAGTTTATTGAGTTTACTTGAAGTTTATAGAGTCTACCCAGAGTCTATTAAAAAACGAGTTTACTCAAAAGTCAACTCAGAGAGTATAATAATTCACCTTTGTTCTCGAGTTAACTCGCTATCAAATATATATATAGGTACGAACCAGTTATTAATGTGAAACCCTATAAAACTAAAGCATAACTTGTTAAATAATTGAGTCCAACTTTAAGATCGATATCATTTGTTGAGCTAATTAAAATGGACTTAATTAAGAATGAACGAACCATGCATGCAAGTTCAACTAATTTGTAAATAATTTAATTCATTTACACTTTATCAATATCCAAATATTATTTGCATAAACATTTTGTTTAACAATATAGGTACTTCGTTCCACTATACATGACACTACTTATATTAGATTTTAAAAGAAAATTAAAAACATAAGTTAGATATAATTAGGTCATCATTAAGGGAGAAAATAAGCACATAAAAAAAAAGTCGTTACTTAAAGAAGACAATGTGATGTAAGGTATACATGCATACCCAAGTATTCCACTACTATAAAAAAGGTTTTTTAAGACAATTATTTTATACTTTCTACGATAGTTTTGAACCGTATTTGAATTTACCATCGTGAAAAATGTTAACTTTTCATGAAGGTTTTTAAACTGTCTTAGAATCTCATTTTCTATATTGGTTTTCTTAAAAATCCTCTTAGAATGTGTTTTTCTAATCTTAAAACATTGAGGATTTAAAGATGATTTATCAAAAAATTGTCTTAGGAAGTAGACTTTCTAAGACAGTTCTTTCATAAAATTGATTTTTTTAAATGTTTATTTTGTTTTTTTAATGTCTCTTTAGTTGCACGTTGTACATCACCATTATTATCATTATGCCACAAAAACACAAGCTCACAAAATAAATGCATTTGGCAAGCATAAGAAAAAACTATTAGTTTAGGTAATAGTGATAATTAATTTTTTCATTTACATAATGAAACAGATTATCACAAACTCATTAACTAGATCATTAGCTCTACTCATCAATTACATCCTGTTGACAACAACAAACTCTGAAAATAAATAGATATATGACCAATAAGACCTTTACTTCATCCTTCAACTCCATATAAAATTGATTGTTAAGTTTGTTCAAGACATTTACATAGGCAGAGTCATCCGAAGTGATGCCGCCCAATTGAAAATTCAAAATAACAAGACATGACATAAGTAAACACACAGACCTTAATATCTCACCCACAAAGCTTTTAGTAAAAGATGTTGAAGATCATTTTCATCTTAATATCTCTCACATCTTAATTTTTATTTTTGTAGGTTGGTCAAACCTAAAAAGATATGTTTGGGAACAAAGTGGAATAAAGAATCTCTAAAATTAGTACCAATGAACATTTTCCATGAATGAAGATAAGGAACATTCTTTAAAAAAAATATATATATAAACTAACAAGCAAAATGAAAAGGTAAAAGAAACATGGAGAAAGTTATAAGATAAGACTCACATAAATATGCATCAAACAATGAGCATAAGTATCAGAACCAATAACAACAGAATATTCCCAAACCTATTCTATCTCTACAATCAATGTCAATAACACAGAACAACAACTTAAACTCCTCTAAAAAGGTAAGTCGCACAAGGCAATGAGTAATACCTTAGTAAAGAGGAGTTGTAAACCCATCATTAAAAACAAATGAGTCATCGTCCTCCACATCTCTTCCTTTGGGCATTTGTTGCATGTTCATTAAAGGGAAAAATATTGAGAAATACACAAAGACCATAATTACAAACAAAAGTTATATGTTGGAAATTCTACAAATGATTACAAACACACCTTTTATAGGACACAAACTTTACCACAAGCTAGTGATTGCAAAATCCTTCTCAGTTCCTTTTCTAAATACTAGTAGCATCTTTGATATCTTGAAGACTTAGCTTCTCAGCATCATTGAATAACATTAGAACAACATTTTGAAGTACAACAAGGCATGCATAATCAATTCATCATAAAAATATAAATTTGTGCAACAAAAGATGCTACGATGGATTGCAAAAACAAATGGAGATTTTAACATTTTAAATAATGGTTTTTGAAACCTGAAATAGGGACACAACCAAATCCTATCTTCTTTTGGGAAACTCGGCCTTCAAGACACAGTGACCTAGTGAATTTTGCCACATCATACGTCTTCCCATGTATTTTCTTAGATAGAACTCTTTGAAAATATCTTGGAGGCCCGATAGAGGAAAGAAAGGAATGCCAAGGGATTACTCAAACTACCAATACCACATAGTTAAAAGAGAATTTAGTCAATAACTTGTGCAGAACTTGGTAAACATTCAATTCATGAGGGAGAGTCTAACATCCATGGGGGGATATGTTGGTCAATACTTGCACTCATCCAACTCCAGTTAGATTCGCCTGTGATGACTGGTTGAATGACTCATTTATTTTATTTGATAATTCAATGTCCTGATTTACAACAATTTGAGATGTAGCTGTCAAAAGTTGTGATATTAATAAAAATTATAATAATCATGAAGTTTGTCAGATCATCACATAAAACAATAAACCAAGCATACGATCTATATAAATGTACTTTTCATCAAACAAACATACTGGAATCTATGATTATGCAGAATGTTTAAAAATTTACATGTCTGTGATATAAATACTTACTCCATGTCAACCAAAAAACAAAAACACCAGTATGATCTTGTTGCACATTACTGCTATATGACCATTTCAAACAACTAGATATTTAAATTAAATGAATAAAAAATGACTTGAGTAATTGTCTATATGACCATTTCAAACAACTAGATATTTAAATAAAAAGTTTTTTGGTTATTCGTTGGAAATTTGTTGCACATATTTAATGAAGTAATGCACACCTTTATATTTAAAGCCTACTATAATCCTCCATTAAGGCATTAACAATTAAAAACGATTACAAAAATAACCCCAATTCAGTACCTTTCTTTAAAGAATTTGACCAATATCACACAACTCTAGTACTATTTTCTATTAAAGAAAAATATCAATTGGGTTATTTGTAGTGATTTCTTTTTAAATTGTATAGGGATTAACTTTGCAGGTCAAATCTGCCATGGAAAAATAACATAACAGTGAGTTGACTACAAGTCACATCATACACCAAACATCCCAATTTGAGTGTAAAATGATTACTTAGCATAAAAGCTTAACTAGCTAATGGCAAAATGGTACATGTTAGCTATATTTCCTTTCCTAAACCTAACTACCAAAAAAACGGTTTGATTTAATTGTTCAATTCCTTAACTAACATTATGTTTGTGGTGATATACTGTGAAACAAGGAAAGACTAGCACAAAGGTCAACCTAAAACATATTAGTTCTAGCTTCCTATCTTGAGGAATTTTTGCATGTTAGTATGGAATCTACATAACACAAGCTATAAATCATTAGAAAAATACATAATACCTGACGAAGATTGATATGATATTCAAATGCATCTTTAATTGAATTGCTGAAAGGATCATTCTTGAAAAAGCTTTCTTCCTATATTGTGTCAAAGGAAGCCTTAAATTCAAGAAAGGATGAGACTATATCTTTATTTAAGAATAAAGACACACACATTCACACAATTTATGAAAAAAAATTCTACATTTTTATACTAATTTAAGACTTGCCTTGAGAAAGAAAGCAACCTAAGAATGTCCTAGCTGTAGAAACCTGCATGTATTGAGCATCAAAGTTCTTATTCCACATACTTCAAGTTGACCTTGATAACTAAGGGCTTGCAAATATATTTACCATTACAATAGGTCTTCTTTCAGACTTATCCACCAAAATGGATCTCAATAAGGTAAATGGAATATGTCATTCATTGTAACATATGAAATTCAGACAGATTAAAGTGGTCACATGATTAATTTATGAGAAATCAATATGAAGATAAACTACATGTATACAAGCATATGCTATGGTACCAGCTTTTCCTGAAGAAAGTCCTGTAAATTCAACATTCATAGAAGAAGAAATATGACAGACAAAACAAAGAGGTTTTTCCCCCCAAAATGAGCATGCATGCATGATGTATCTCTTCTCACTTACCAGCTTCTACAAAAATCCCTATCGTGTATCCTATGCCATTAATTTCGATAGATTGTTGACATGCCATTAACCCAACCCCAATATGAAATTGTGACAATAACATAATTTAGATCTTTTGATTAATTATGTGCATTGTCATTGAATTTATGCTAGAGAAGTGTGTTGCTACTTACAACTACAGAGTGCACATATTTTCTTTGAACAAATCCAACAACTTAGTCTTAGGAAGGCTTTCAAGAGTTTCAATATAAACCTATTTTATGGGAAAACAATAGGTTAGCTCAGGTAATCAAACGTATCAAATTATTTTCAAATTTCTTTGGAGGTTTTCAATTATTCAATTAAGAGAGCTTGGAAAGTTCCAGAATTTTAGCAGCTTCATCAGAAATATCAACATCTTTACCCTGAAGTCTACTTAAAGCTAGTTGAAATTCTTTTTTGTGGCTAACCTCTGCCTAAAAAAATACATATATACATACATATTAAATTTCACTCCCATATTCCTTTTATACTTATTATAGTCATATACCTTCAAGAAGAAAATATAGAAGCATTTGGTCCTTAGATAATGATTCTAGCTTAATAATTAGTGCTTACCAGCCATATGGGGGATTCAGGGATAAAGCACAAACCAACCAACAAGAAAATGCAAGGTACTAGCCCTAAATTCAAATCGAGCCAATTGTTATACCTTTCTACATATCCAAATGTTATTATGTGCTTACTCGCTAGTGGTAGTTCTCTCCAATTTATGGCATTTCCTAGTAAGAATGAGACTGACCTTCCAGTAACAATAAAAAGCTGCAAAAAAATCACAGTCAAAACCAAAATTCAACTCAATTATACTTCAAATTTTAATTAAAGAAAAAAAACGCGATAGTTCTTAATTAATATTCCCTCACCTGATTTGTTGTTGCTAGTCTTCCTTGAAGATTTTTTGGTGCTATTTCTGCTACATATACAAGAACCGGTTCCATTTTATTGATTGTTGTTAGACATATTATAGCGAAGAGGCAACATATAAATAAATTAAGATATATGCATATATAAGTTACACGGAATATGCCTAAACTTCATGAATGAAAATAAATAAAAGACTTGATTATCAAAATTAATTACCACATAAGAGATAACTCTTATGTCGTACTCTGTGAAAAATCTTCCCATGTCAAGGGAGTAAGAACCCCGCGATAGATAGAATAACATAAGTGAACCTATTTTGTATTCTGCAACAACTTTTTTTGGTAAGAACACATATTGTGCAGAAGATGAACACCTTAGAGAAGAAGACAAAATTACCTTCCCATATGTGTCAAGAGAAGCCTTAAATTCGAGAAGATGAACACCTTTGAGAAGAAGACAAAAGTACCTTCAAGTAAAAGGGCGAGATGCAAAAGTACTTGATCTTGAAGAGGATTTTGCGTGGTAGTAGAGGCAAAGTGGCGTGAATAGAGAAGTGGAAATAATAGTGAATCACGATCCGGCCATGTGAGGTTCTTGAAATTAGAGTGGTGTACTTGATTAGGGTGAACTAGAGAATTCTCATGAAGAAGCGAAAATGAGAAGGAAAAGAAGCTTCAATTGGTTGTTTCGCACCTTTAATGTTCTCGACCTGCTTCAAATGCCTATTTTGAACCTTCTATTTACAAATAAAGCAAAAACATTAACCTAGTAGAAGAAAAAGAATGAAAAAGGGCGTGAGAGAACCCTTGAAAACCCCCTTATTGCACAAAAGAAGAAGAATGAGAAAGGGGTGAGAAAGGGGTTCTTACCTTGACAAAGAGCTTCGACAAAAGTTAGGAGGCGAGAGAGGAACAAAGATTTGAAGGAGAAGCTATTGGGAGGGGGAGATTCAGAGATAGGGTACCGTCGAAAGAGAATGACAAGGGAAAACTTGTCCTTTTCAAAGTCGGTTTCTAAAAACCAATGTTGAACTCTTGCTTTCAACATCAGTTTCTTCAAGAACCGATGTCATTATGCGGTTTCAAAGACAATTTGGAGAAAAATGCCTTTAAAAATTTACAAATATTAACAAAAATGTCATCGTCTTTTTTACTACATCGGTTCTGGTAGAACCGTTGTTGAACCAACATCATTGAAATTCCTTTTTATAGTAATGCTCCTTGCTAAATGAAGATATGAGGGAGAGTCATGATATGTCGTCTTGTTGTTGCATATGCAAGAAGATGCAAAGAGGTTATTTTCAAATTAATTTGTGTTTATGACCAATTAGTCGCCAAGACATAACTCTACTGGTATGCCAAATCTCACCCTCATATACATGCATTTCCAAACAATAAAAAAAAATCATTCTTAATAAAAATTATCAGCTAGATTCATAAAAATTTGAAATAGTTTGTAATTCCGGGTATGAAGCTTATGAATGACACAAGTTATTTGCAAATTCTATAATATTTTTATGAGAAGTTTCACCTTCACCGCGGTAGCCTTTGAAGCCAAAGTCTTCTCATTGAGTGGAATTGCTTTTCATTTCTTTACCTTTCTCACTCTCCATTATTTCCCTTATGCAGTGCTTCAAATGCTTCTCGTCGCACAACCTTATTATCATCAAGTGGAGCTCTAATTCCCATTTTCCAAACGTCTATCATAAGCTTTGCGTTCGTGAGTTGATCTGAATGACATGGTATTGCAATTTTTGGAACTCCTAAGCATAAAGTTTCTAAAATGGAATTCCAACCACAATGTGTCACAAAGCATCCTATAGGCTAGCTGGGAGCACCATGTTACTACCAAGCCTTTATCTGTTGTTTTTTTCTTCTCAAAATCTTTAGGGAGTTTACTCTCTTCAGAAGCTTTAACTATCTACAAGAAATAACTTACACATCTTAATATATTAAAGCATTAAAGTCTCCTACTCTATTTTCACGCCCAGAATTGCATCGCATTTATAAAGCATAAAATACATATAACAAAACATCAAATTGATTTAGCAAGCTACCTCGTATTAATACCAATCACATCATAGCGGTTACTAAGATTGACCTAAGTTATAAAATGACACGCATGGTACCATTCTCTTGATACTCTTCATTAAGGAACTAAAACATTTGAGAAATAATTTGAAGATAATATTTCTATACTCATTATGAATACATACTACGACCCTTAATGTAGTCCTATTACTAATTTCACATATTACTATGGCCCTTAAAACCCGTAGGGATCCATATCCTCTAAACTATTTTGTGGTTCATGCATGCCTTCATCCTATAATACATGCAATAGTGATTTCCAGAAATCCAACAAATTAAACATATGCCACAATGCATAATTGTCAATCACCACAACATACGCCATTGGTGCATGATTTATAAATTCAACAAAACATATGCCCCACTAATGCATAATTGCCAATAGCCATAACATATGCTATTAGTACATGACTCAAATTTAACAGAACACACACGTCACTAATGCATATATACTTGTCAATAACCACAACGAATGCCACTATTACTGCATGGCTCACGATTAATTACTCAAAGCCTCTGCCAAGAGTATCATCAACATCATCCATAGTATCAAATATTCAAAATTTTCTCATCATAACCTCCCGGGAAAATATAGGTAGCTTTCAAACTTACCATCAATCAATCAATATTCTCTTTGCCAAAGGTAAAAATTCAATATATTTATCGAATATCAACTCTTTGAACTCACCTGGCCCACCTTCATCCAGGGATTTTGGTCAAATATGACTAATATTACTAAGTACTGAACTTTCTTGAGTTGACAACAATGTCAAAAATAGATTTTACATATCTTTGTCTTATTACAAATCAAGTCTTTCTCATTTTACCCTTGTTGCAACTTGCAAGAAAAAAAAAAGGATCTGCTTCCCCATCTGCATGTAGTGTATCAACTATCAAGCCATCAAGGGACGGCCAAAACAAAGGCTAAACTTAAGAAAAAACACAAAAAAATGGAAGAAAGCTACTTCTATTATAGTATATTTTATATCTCTGTATAACACTTTTTTTTATAATGTTTTCTAATTTAATTGAAGTATGCAAATTTTTAAACTGTATTTTTAAAAAATACAAATATTTTTATGCTTAAAAATATTAAATTTTACAATATTATTTTAAAAAACATGATAATTTAAAATTAATAGATGCTTTTTTTAATTTATACCCACAATATATTATAATTAATTTATGTTTTTATAATATTTTTTATCTGTTCTTATCATCACTTTAATTATCTTATTTTTTTTCCTTTAATCTCTCTTTTTATTATATTAAAAAGTATACAAATATAATATCTCTAAATTCCCAACTTGCAAAGGATTTTTTTTATAGTAAAATTGAAGTGATAGACAAAAAGACACCAAAAGCCACTACTAAAAAAAAGGCTTTTTACGACACCAAATTTACGTCGGTTGTGCAAGAACCGCTCTAGAAAGTTGAATAGTGGCATTTTTGTAATTTTTGTGAAATAATTTGCATTTTACGACATGCAATCTAAGGCGGTTATTAGAAACCGCCTTAGAATGTTACATGCTATAACATTTACGCCGCTTTTCATTAAAAATCGTCGTAGTTTTAAACAAAAAAAAAATCAAAATTAAACCGCGTAGACATATTTGTGCCCTTCAACATTCTCTTTTCTTTGAACCCTGTAGACAGCACTGAGACCTTCGATTGAACCCTTCAGCATTCTCATTTCTTTGAACCCTGTAGACAGCCTTGTGACCTTCGATTGAACCCTTCAGCATTCTCGTTTGATTGTTATGAACCCTATTTGCTGTTTCAGTTTCAAGCATTGAAGCCTATTGACATTGAACACCTTCCATTGAACCCTATTGACATTGAAGCCCTGTACATTGAAGTGGACGAGGTTCAAAGTTCTCGGCTCGAACTGGCAGTTCATGAAGAACAATATTGATCTCACTTCGAAGAAACTAGGTTACGTTAATAAGTTTGTTTTAGGTTAAGGTTATTTTAAGGTTCTTTTAGGTTAAGCTTCGAAGATATGGGGTGGTTCGTGAAGCAAGGTTGTGGGTTTGATAAATTTTTTTTAACGTTGATGTTTGCTTATGGTGGTTGCAGGGAAGACGCGTGCAGCTCATCAATGAGTTGTTGTTGAAGAAGCTGAAACCTTGTTTACTGGGCTGCAAACGGGTCAGTGGCCATTTCTGATTTTTTGTGTGGTTCATGGTTGTTGGAATTCTTTTTTATTAGTAAAATATATCTATATTGATATATTGGTTAGAATGTTAGCTTCACATGATAAATGTTAGCTTCACATGCTTGTTTTAAGTTCCACTATGTTGTTTAGTAGAGGAATAAGAGACACAACTGCTTCTAATAACCTCTTGTTAAGGTATCTTCCATAGATGGGAATCGGGTAATACTTTTTAGAAATACTCAGATTCAAATATTGTCCAATTCACATCTGCTTACAAGTTTTGGATACTACCATGAAAGACCTTCCACATAATCAACTCAGCCTTACAAGTTTTAGAAATAACTCAGTCTTCCACATAATCAACTGGTGAAATTCCAAATTCCTTCCCCCAAGTATATCTTTTTGATCTGACTTATAACACTTTAAGTGGATCCATCCCACAAGTATTGGGAACATGACTCAGCTCTTGCTGTTGTATGTTCATAGTAACCACTTGTCTACGACAATTCCGTCATCCATTGGGAATTGCAGCAAATTACTAAAAATCAGTTGGAGGTTATCCTGCCTCCGAGTCTTAACAATCTCAATGATCTTGCTTCTTTTGATGTTGTCAGCAATAGACATAAGGGAAACATTCCTTTTGGTTCTGCTTCGGCCAGTTGTCAAAATTTACAGTTTTTAGATCTCTCATTCAATGATTTTACCTTTCCTCAAGCTTGGGGAACTGTAGTGCCTTATCAGAATTTGCAGTCGTGAACTGCAATTTGGATGGAAATATTCCTCCCTCCTTTGGTCTACTGACCAAGCTTTCTATTCTATACCTTCCTAAGAAGCATTTATCTGGAAAAGTACCTCCAAGCATGTCTTTGACAGGGTTAGATTTGTCTTCCATTCAACTTGAGGGAAACATTCCAAGTGAACTGGGAAAAGTAAGAAAACTAGTGGATCTTGAATTGTTTCCAAATCAATTGAGGGTGAAATTCCACTCAGCACTTGGAGGATTAAATCTCTGGAGCATCTCCTTCTGTACAATAATAGTCTTTCTGGGGAATTGCCTTTGGAGATGCAGACTTCAGGCAACTAAAAAACATCTCATTGTTTAGCAACCAGTTCTCCGGAGTCATACCGCCAAGCTTGGGAATTAACAGCAGTTTAGTTCTTTTGGATTTTACAAATAATAAATTCACTGGAAACATCCTGCTAGATCTGTGTTTTGGCAAGCACACAATAAATTCACTGGGAATTAACAACAGTTTAGTTCGATCACAATTTGATATATTATGTGAAACTGGTGTTAACCAAGCACACAATAAAAAACTCAAAAGCATACTTTTTCACTTTTAATACCCCTTCCCTTTGTGTGCGTTTATTTATTTAAAATTTTCATGATATTAATCTAAATTAATGAACCTGATTTAAGATATTTGTTCAAATTAATTTTAATTTTAGTATTACAATACCTGAAATTAATTCTATGTTCTAACCAAACAACCAGGAACAAAGTGACAAACCTTGCACTTTGAAGACCTGTGTTCGCGGTTTGTGTGCAGATTTTGGTTGGAGTTTTGTTTGGTTTAACTATCTCATATTACTTTACAATACAAAGGAATTATTCTCACAATAGAGAAATCAAAATAGAGCTTTGAGGGAGAAAGTGGAAGAACAATGTTCCAAATTAAACTTGGCTTTATGATGGTTTATGTAGTTTTTTTTGTTTGATTTTTTAGTTTGTTGTAGTCGGAATGTTGAAGAACGAAATTCCCAAGGAAATTTTTGAAAATGATTGATAAAAGATGGAAGAAATTGAAAACAATGACAAAAAGTTGATGGTTTCATATTTCAGATCAAAACAATTTTCAAAAAGAAAGTGAAATTCTATTATATTGTCACAAATTTTGGAGATTTTGGTACAATTGGTTTTTAAACTCAGAGAAGACACACAAAATCAGAGTTTTTTAATTTTAAGAAACTAAAAATTATTTTTAAAATAGAGAACAAAAGAACTGGTTGGTTGATTGCTGCATAACTCTGCTGGTGGGTGGATTTAATAAGCAATGTTCACGCAGCAGAGTTTGAAATGCAAACAAACAAAATTTAATTAGCAATGTTTACGCTACTGTTTCAAAACAGCCAATTAATTTTAAGAAACTAAAAATTATTTGCAAAAATAGATAACAAAAGAATGTCAATGCATTGTTTTCTTCCAAGCTCCACACTAAATTATATTCATGAAATATACTTCTTCTTTTTTACTATCATATAGATGGCTGACATATGTTTAAGTTAAGCCTTTTGTTCTTGTTGTTGTGTAGATGGCTATGACATGTATACAACTCCATGCCAAGATGGCTCTTCAAACTTCCCGAGCATTGGAGTCAGTAAGAAGTTCACTTAAGGCAGGTCCTGTTCTTCCTTCTCATGCATCCAAAGTGACCATTTACTATTTAATACTTAAATGGGGATTAGTGATGCTTCTTGCTATTGTGATTATGTCTTTGAATTTGTTTGCATCATATTTATCTCTAACAATCTAAGTAAATTATATTCAATGAAAACGCTGCTAATAATCGAGCTAATGACTGGAAACATGTTAAGAGGATGGAATGAAGGACCAAATAAATTTGGACCTACCTACAAATATTGTCCAAATACATACATTTACTATGGATGTTGCTATCATGGCAAAAAAGACATAAAATATAAGAGCATCAACATGAATTGATGATTATGTCTGCATGACCGTCAAAAGTTATAAATCAGTAACCTTGTAGCTCAACTTTGACTTCAAACTTGTGCTCAAGACATTCTTCGTTTTTGGCAGAATACCCAAATGATTTTTTACTTAAAAATTGGAATTTTTGTTACCAACATTTCAACTGCCATGGTCTGAGAATTGAAGAGTGTGTGTGGGTTTTGGGCCGTAAACTCAAATGAGGGTTAAATATTGTTGACTGTTAATATTGAATAGTGTAATAATAACTTTCCTTAAATATATGTTGTGTAGATGCATGTTCTAAATACATCAATATTGAATAGTGTAATAATAGCTTTCGTTATGCAACAATTTTTTGAAGTGTAGATCGTACTAGAAGAGTTGATTATCAACTCTAGCTGGTTCATTTTATGTCTAAACATCGTACTACTGATGTTATCTATATTTGAATCCTAATTTCCCAAGTTATATTCATAGGTGATTATATTGGGAATGGACAACGAGTAGTGTTGATCGACGATCCTGGGGTTAGGTTGGAAGATATGAAGCACTGGGTCGGAGGAATGATCATGGCCATGTTGGAGAGCGAAAAGGAAAACATACACAAGAAATCCTTCATGGACATACAAAATGAGACCATCAGATTTAGGCGCACACACACACACACAAATTTATTTATGTTGAAAATGAACAGTTGTAGAAAGTCTTAGTATATCACACAATTTTATTTATGTTGAAAATGAACAGAGAAACAAAACAAAAAAAAATTGAACCGTTGTAGAAAGTCTTAGTATATCATATTTATTATTCCGGTTATAATATAACCATTGTAGAAAGTCGTTTTGAAAAAAAAAACAAAAAAAAAACAAACCAATATTACAACAGTCTAAACTAACCAACTTAGTATAATGCACATACTATGACGGTTGCCCAATAACTGTCGTAGAAAAGCGTGGCAACATACTCACTTACTAAAACGATTGACTGATAACCATCGTAAAAAGACATGACAACATACTCAATTGTCAAGATGGGTGAACTTGTCGCCATCATGGATTGAGCGACATATTATGACGATTTCCGATAATCATTGTAAAAGATATATATATATATATATATATATATATATATATATATATATATATATATATATATATATATATATATATATATAA